>NC_066884.1:8542345-8835510 GCF_022985175.1 Labeo rohita | reverse complement strand
CCATCACAAGCATCTGTCTCTGTATATATCAGTCAGTGACGGAAGCTGTGTTCTTATGATGTTCTGCGCTGCCTTCCTCAGCCTCTCCAGAGCATTCTTATCAGTCATAGTGCAGCTTTTAAATCAGGATGTTGTAAGTGATAATACTCTCCACGGAGCATTTGTTAAAGGACAGCAGGAACTCCTATGATGAGTTAACTCTCTTCGCTGACCTCAAGAAATATAGTCTCTGTTGTGCCTGTTTTATGAGGGCATTTGTGTTAACAGACCATGTCAGATCCTGAGAGATGTATGTTCCTAAAAATTTAAAATCACTGACCTTTTCCACAGGTTCCTCTTTGATGTAAATAGGGGCATGCTTGTCCCTTTTTTCTTTCTGAAGTCTATGGACCAAGTGTTTTTGATGAGTTGAGTGTCAAGTTGTTATCAGAGCACCAGACAGTGAGTTTTTGGATCTCTTTCTGTCAGTCCCGTCAGTCCCTATCAGTCCCACCACCATAGTATCATCCGCAAACTTTATGATATTGCTGTCATAGATTGGTGTGCAGCCGTGGGTGTATTAGGTGTACAGCAGAGGGCTAGGGGAACACCAGTGCTGAGTACTAGTTTTGAGGACCGATGGAACCCCATCCTGACCAACTGGGGGCGCTCTGTTAAGAAGTCCTTAATCCATCTGCATGTGTGGTGACTGACACCCAGACCGTGTAGTTTAGTCAATATTCTGCCAGGGATGATTGTATTAAATGCAGCAAAAGATGTGCCGTGAGCCCCCCTTGCTACACTGTCCCTCTGTCCTTCTCCTGTAAGCCACTTTTGTTTCCTTGATGCCTTTTTAAGTTAGATCTGGCAGCACTGTATAATTCCCTGTTTCCAGACCTAAAGGCTGTATCTCAATCTCTCAACAGCTGCTTGACGTGTCTGGTGATCCATGGTTTGCTGTTTTGATAATGTCTGATCTGTTTCTGTACAGTAACATTATCAATACAAGTGTGAATATACGTCTAGGTTACGTACGTAACCCTCGTTCCCTGAAGGAGGGAACGGAGACGTTACATATGGGAACTCGCTTGAGAGTCCAATCATCTCTGAGCCTTATTCAAAAGGCCAATGAACATTCATGAACATTGGCGAGTGGTATTTGCATGCCGAGCCACTCCCCGTACATACGGGTATATAAGATGGCGGCGTGCAACCACTCATTCAGGTTTTTGCTGAGGAGCCGAGTCGCAACCCGGCGTCAGCGCGACGTCAGGTCGTGGCAGGGGATGTTACGTCTCCGTTCCCTCCTTCAGGGAACGAGGGTTACGTACGTAACCTAGACGTTCCCCTTCAGTCGTTTCACTACGACGTTACATATGGGAACAGACCCATGGAACAGGCCACGAACCAGACGCCGCGTTACGCACAGACCCACGTGCTGACAGGCGGACGTGTCAGCAGATGGATATGAACGTAACCTTCCCAACGCCCTGAGGGCCAATAGGGGACCCCACAGGGATGCCAGTTGTTACTGAAGCAGAAGTTGGGGGGGCGGAGCACATGAGATGTCTACATGTGGAATTAAAATAATTCAATATATCTATAACTTGTAGAGATATATGAGGGAAACAGCGGCCTTCTAGCTGACCTTGGAAAAATACTGAGACATGTTGCCACAACCTGCTGGGCGAAGGAGACCCAGCCGGAGCACAGTCAGGCACTACTCCGCAGCTAGGCCTGACTGCGGGGCATGGAGGACCCAAGGTTCACCGGAGGGAACAACTGAGGGATATAGCGCACGGATCCATTAGGAGTGGCGCAGCAAGCCGACACCAGCCGGTCTCCCGCTTACCTGATGTCTATGTTAAGACACGGGAGGACACTGCCTCAACGCGAAGGTTGTAGAACCTAGCGAAGGTATTAGGTGTCGCCCAGCCCGCAGCTCTACAGATATCTGCTAGTGAGGCGCCATGAGCCAACGCATAGGATGAGGCAACACTCCTTGTGGAGTGGGCACGAACACCTAAGGGGCATGGCTCTCCCTGGTTTTGATATGACAGGGAGATGGCATCTACCACCCAATGGGCCAACCTCTGTTTGGAGACAGCATTCCCTTTCTGCTGACCTCCAAAGCAAACAAAGAGCTGCTCGGTGCGTCTGAAGTGCCGAGTGCGGTCCACATATATACGCAGGGCGCGGACTGGACACAGCAGCGCAGAGGCCGGGTCTGCCTCCTCCAGGGGCAGAGCTTGCAGGTTCACCACCTGATCGCGGAAAGGCGTGGTGGGAACCTTGGGCACATAACCGGGCCGGGGTCTCAGGATGACGTGAGAATCGCCGGGCCCGAATTCCAGGCACGCTTCGTCGACAGAGAAGGCTTGTAGGTCCCCTACCCTCTTGATGGAGGCCAGCGCGGTCAGGAGCGCTGTCTTAAGAGACAGATATTTCAGCTCTACTGACGCGAGTGGCTCAAATGGGGCCTCCCGTAGACCCTGGAGGGTGACGGCGAGATCCCAAGAGGGTACGAGGTGCGGTCTAGGGGGATTAACCCTTCTCGCACCTCTAAGGAACCTCACGACCAGTTGGTGCTTACCAAGGGATGCTCCATCCACTGCATCGTGATACGCTGCGATGGCAGCAACGTACACTTTGAGAGTCGAAGGGGACAGCCTGCGCTCCAACTTCTCCTGCAGGAAGGAAAGCACTACTGCAATCGGACATCTCTGTGGGTCCTCTCTGCGAGAGGAGCACCAGTCAACGAACAGACCCCATCTCAGTGCATAGGCCTGCCTTGTAGAGGGAGCTCTAGACTGAGTGATAGTATCTATCACGGCCTGTGAAAGGCCGGAGAGGTCTGACGCGTCCCGTCCAGGAGCCAGACGTGCAGGTTCCATAGGTCGGGACGCGGGTGCCAAATTGTGCCCATCCCCTGAGAAAGAAGGTCTCTCCTCAAGGGGATCTTCCAGGGAGGGGCTGCCGCAAGGGAAATGAGGTCTGGAAACCAGGTCCGGGTGGGCCAGTATGGCGCAACCAGCAGAACCTGCTCCTCGTCCTCCCTGATCTTGTACAGGGTCTGTGCAAGGAGGCTCACTGGGGGAAAGGCGTACTTGGGCCCCGGAGGCCAGCTGTGTGCCAGCGCATCCCTGCCGAGGGGAGCCTCGCTGAGGGAGTAAAACAGCTGGCAGTGGGAGGATTCGGGGGAAGCAAACAGATCTATCTGGGCTTCGCCGAAATGGCTCCAAATCAGCTGGACTACCTGGGGGTGGAGTCGCCATTCTCCAGGATGGGTGGACTGCCGTGAGAGCTGGTCGGCTGCACGGTTGAGTTCTCCTGGAATGTGAACGGCACGTAGCGATTTCAGCCACGTCTGACTCCACAGGAGCAGATGGCGGGCGAGTTGTGACATGCGACGGGAGCGAAGGCCACCTTGGTGGTTGATATAGGCCACGGTCGCAGTGCTGTCGGTGCGAACAAGCACGTGCTTGTGGCGCAGCATCGGTCGGAAGCGACGCAGCGCAAGAAGCACAGCCAACAACTCTAGGCAATTGATATGCCATTGCAGTCGAGGTCCTGTCCAGGAGCCCGAGGCTGCTTGCCCGTTGCATACAGCACCCCAACCCGTGGAAGAGGCATCCGTGTAAACCACAAGATGCCTGGAGACTTGTCCCAGAGGGACTCCGGCCTGAAGAAAGGCCGGGTCTGACCACGGGCTGAACAGGCGGCGACACTGCAGGGAAACGCCAATACGGAGTGTGCCACGGTGCCATGCCCATCTCGGGACTCGATCGTGTAACCAGTGCTGAAGCGGTCTCATATGAAGCAAGCCCAGCGGCGTCACCGCGGCTGCAGCTGCCATATGCCCCAGGAGCCTCTGAAATGTTTTGAGAGGAACCGCTGTCTTGTGTCTGAATGAGTTCAGACAATTCAGCACTGACTGCGCGCGCTCGTTGGTGAGGCGGGCTGTCATGTTGACCGAGTCCAGCTCCACACCGAGAAAAGAGATCCTCTGCACTGGGGAGAGTTTGCTCTTCTCCCGGTTGACCTGAAGGCCCAGATGGCTGAGGTGCCGGAGCACCAGGTCCCTGTGTTCGCACAACACATCTCGCGAGTGAGCTATGAGAAGCCAGTCGTCGAGATAGTTTGAGAATGCGAATGCCCATCCGCCAGAGGGGGATAAGGCAGCTTCCGTGACTTTCGTAAAGACACGGGGAGAGAGGGACAGGCCAAATGGAAGCACTTTGTACTGATACGCTCGACCCTCGAAAGCAAACCGTAGGAAGGGTCTGTGTCGAGGTAGAATCGAGACGTGAAAGTACGCGTCCTTCAGGTCGATGGCTGCAAACCAATCCTGGTGACGGATGCATGTTAGCATGCGCTTCGTCGTGAGCATTTTGAACGGCAGCCTGAGAAGGGACCGATTCAGAGCTCGAAGATCCAGCATGGGTCTTAACCCACCGCGCTTTTTGGGCACAATGAAGTAGGGACTGTAGAACCCTGACTTCATCTCGGCTGGAGGGACAGGCTCGATTGCATCCTTCGCCAGTAGGACTGCAACCTCCGCACGCAGGACAGCGGCATGTGTGTCCGAGTGGACAGAAGTGGAAAGGACGCCTCTGTACCTGGGCGGACGCCTGGCAAACTGAATCGCATAGCCGAGACTTACCATCCGAATCAACCACTGCGAGGGGCTGGGAAGCTGAAGCCAGGCTCCCAGCCTGGTCGCCAGGGGAATCAAAGGAACGTTGACCGACGTGACCGCGGTGGGGCAGCCTGGGTGGGGAAGGGGAAGGGGACTGATCCCAGAAGGAAAAACGTCCTGGAGAAAAGTCTGACTGCACTGGGCAGCGCTTACCTTCTTCCCTGGTTCCCGCGCTGGCGATATCGACCTCCAAGTCCGGATCCGAGGATGCAAGGCGTTGCTCGAAAAGGAAACTCGGGGTCGAAGCCCCAGAGGTGAGAAAATCGACTCTTTGTGGGACGAATTTGTGGGTACTGAGCACATAGTGGCTCCCGGCCCTCCACCGGGATAGGGGACGCAGGTGTTGTCATCTCCCAAAGAGCAATCTTCTTCACCTCTGGGGTGCCCGCGTCAGGGACGCTTCGCAGCTCTCCTGCGGGTGTTCCTGGCCGGTCCCTGAGACGCGGGCGGCGCCCCTCTCCCACGGCCGGCTCGTCGCCGGGCCGCCAGTCTGGCATCGTGTGCCTCGGCGGGGGACAAAGCCGGTGTTTTTGGAGCCGCAGGGGGGCGCCCTCGGCGACGGGCAGGCGGAGGTTGAGGCCTCGCGGACATGGTGGTAGTGTCACGGCGAGGGAGGATGTGTTTGATCGCCTCCGTCTGCTTCTGGACCGCCGAGAACTGCTGGGCAAAGTCCTCGACGGTGTCGCCGAATAGGCCGCCCTGGGAGATGGGAGCGTCGAGAAAGCGAGCTTTGTCGGCGTCTGCCATCTGAGCCAGGGTCAGCCATAGGTGTCGCTCCTGTACCACTACTGTGGACATCACCTGGCCAAGGGAACGTGCCGTCACCTTGGTCGCCCGGAGGGCGAAGTCGGTGGCGGCACGGAGTTCCTGCATCGCCCCTTGGTCAGGGCCACCCTCGTGCAGATGTTTCAATGCCTTGGCTTGGTAGACCTGCAAGGTCGCCATGGCGTGCAGGGCAGTGGCAGCCTGTCCAGCGGCGTGATAAGCCCTGCCCGCGAGAGCGGACGAAAGCTTACACGCCCTGGACGGGAGATGGGGCCGATCCCGCCAGGTGGCAGCGCCCGCGGGCATAAATGCACCGCGACAGCGCGCTCAACCTGAGGGACCGCCACATAACCCTTGGCTGCCCCGCCGTCGAGGGTGGCGAGGGGAGAGGAGCTGGGGCGTGGGCGAGATGAATATGGAGCCCGCCACGTCCTCACCAGCTCCTCGTGCACCTCCGGGAAGAAAGGCACTGGGGGGAGCGCGGCGGTGCCGCGGATGACCTCCCCAGAAACCAATCATCCAGCCTCGAAGGATCGGCCGGAGGTGTTTTAGGCACCTCCAGACCGATCTCCTTGGCGGCTCGGAGGAGCATAGCCGAAAGTTCAGCGTCCGCCTCAGACGGGGCAGCGACCGCAGAGGGGCGCTGACCCGCCGAGACGTCCGCCTCACCCTCCGACTCTCCCTCTGATGCTGAGGCAGACATCTCTACCTCCTGAGGAGCACCAAAGGAGACACTCAGCCCGGCGTGCGGGGAAGCGTACTGCTCTGGCCACTCAACGGAACCGCGTGGTGATGCAGAAGTCCGCGGGGCTTTGCTGGCCGGCGGAGCATTCTGCACAGTCACCTGTATGTCCCCCAAGTGCCTCGCCGCGGCAGCCGAAAAACCTTGACGGCTCAACGACTTACCGCGGGAAGGCAACGAGGGGAGCCGACTCGCGAACGAGCGGCGGGACTTTAACGCGGCCATGGTCATGCGTTCGCAATGAACGCATGAACCATCCGTGAACGCTGCCTCAGCGTGCTCTCGGCCCAGGCACGTGAGGCAGTGATCATGTCCGTCCAGCGAGGCGAGGAAACTGCCGCATGCAGAAGCGCACGGCCGGAGAGACATCCCGGGAAAAATGCCCTCGACAGCCGTGAGAAATTAGCTCTTTTAGATCCCGGTTTGCCCAGGGAGGACCGCGGCACAACTGTGCACTCAAACGGGGAGGCTCGCTGGAATGCAAGAGGCTTTTCTGGCCGTGAAAACGGCCGCCCGCAGGATCTCGCTGGCGGCTGCCAAACGCTCTTTTAGATGAAGCTCTTTTAGTCTTGGCAGCACGCCAGCGGAGAGAGAGCTGGAACTCACAGGAACTTTTTTTTTTTTTTTCTTTCTAGGCTAGAGACGAGGCTCCAAAGCAAAAATCTGAATGAGTGGTTGCACGCCGCCATCTTATATACCCGTATGTACGGGGGAGTGGCTCGGCATGCAAATACCACTCGCCAATGTTCATGAATGTTCATTGGCCTTTTGAATAAGGCTCAGAGATGATTGGACTCTCAAGCGAGTTCCCATATGACTCCCAACTCGTCACATATTGACGATTGGTCAGGACCCCTTCAGCGTCACTTTTTGATAAGCAGTGTCCTCCATTGTTTTCAGTTGTTTGTCTTTAATTAAATTTAATGGTTTGCATGCATTTGTAAAAAAATAGAAATTATCTTATATAAATGTATACTTTAATTGGAGCACCTAACCCCACCCCTGCCCTAAACCTACCCACTTCTGAACCATATAAAACATGCAACAGGCAAATATAAGTACAGTCACAGATATTTATTGCAAAAACTGACCATAAACAAGCAGTATAAAAGCATTACAAACAAGTCCTGTTGCATTCCAAGTCTTCTGAAGCCATACAATATCTTTATGCGAATAACAGAATGTTTTGATCACTGAAAATGTGTCTATTCTTCTCATAAATCAATCGTTTTGCTTCAGAACCCTTGGAATATTAATACTTTTTGAATAAATTATGAATATAGTTGTATCTGCCTGTTATATCTTGCATTTTGTTGACAGATGGTTAGGTGTAGGGGCAGGTGTTGGGATAAATGTGTAAATAGTGTAATAAACTGTTAACTGTTTGCACTGAAAAAAATAAAATAAAATCACACCCAAACATATATGCAATAATAGCAATACATAATAACCAAATATATAATTTAATCATGACGATAAAATCCCCAGTGCCTTTCGCGTGAGCACATTGACGCCAAGGTTTCTTATGTAAAGTACTGGAGGACCCTGCACGTCGGAAAATGACGCTAAAGGGGTACCCTGAGCATCCAAAAGTGACGCCAAAGGGGTCCTGCCCAAGCGTCAATATTTGACGAGTTAGGAGTGAGACAGCACGAGATCCACCAGCATCGTGTGATCATGTGGAACCACCTTTAGCAACTGAATCAAGCTCAACCAAAGAATAAGCAATGGTCCCTGTTCAATTCAAACTGTCTTTGATATTTAGCGTTTGACTAACCTTAAAAAAAAAATCCATCACAATCTGCCCTGATCGCACAAAGAACTGTTAAAACATATTTAGACTAAACAATTATATTGAAGAATAATACGAGATACGTATGCTAAAAAAGACTTGACGTGTGTGCTGTAATGGAGCAACTGTTGTGAAGCGAGATACCAAATAAACCAAATAATTGTCTTTATCTTAAGAAAAAGTCAATATGGTCCTGCTCTAGCTGTCTGAATATTCAGTCTCTCCCTCTGTATGTTGAGTGCGGCCAGTATTTTTACCGATTGTTAGCTCATGCCTATATGTTTTTAAGTTTCATCTTAAACTATGTAAGCAGGAAATGTTTAGCATTTGATAAGTTGGTCAATCGCTCATCCATAGCTTTATCCTACTGTGGTGTTATAATACATTTTCTGCAACGGTTGTACTTGTTAGAACACTGTTTGTCAAACTAGTCATAAGTGATATTATTCATATTAAACAGGTTAATGAACTCTTTCAGCATCTATACTTGTAATAATGCATAAAATAATTTCATTAGGGTCTCAGCCACAGCTGAATGATAAAACAAACTTAAGGATGTTGTTGGCAGTTCGTGGGTGTCTGAAAAAAGCTGTGTGTGTGTGTGTGTGTGAGAGAGAGAGAGAGAGAGAGAGAGAGAGAGTTTGAAAGCAAAAAATGTTTTGGGTTAAAGATGTGATTTTACTACAAACTACAAGCACTCTAACTTAGAAACATAACTTAGAAAACAAAAAAGGCTTTTTTTGTGTGTTTTTAATTAGAAAGTCAGATATGGTATATATAAAGTAGGTCTTTTTTATTGATTAATATGGTAGAATCATGATGAATTTACAAGGTTATGTAATTATACAATAATGTTTCATGAACTCACTGGTTACTGTATACATATTCAAGAGAATAACCTCAGTTGTCAATGTAAAGTTTTTAGTCTGCATTACAAATATCTTAAAAGAAGAGGCTTTCATACATTCTATTTTTATTTGTCTCAGGACAGTGTTACACAAAAATGTGCTTTTAAAACTGTTTTAACAGTAATATTGAACTTTACAAATATTTTACACATACTTAACATCTTAACACATCTGTATCAGTAAGATATTAATGTCATCACAAACCGTCAGACACATCAGCTTGGGTGATAAGATGGGTCTTATCGAATACTTGATCATTTAAAAATAAAACTATAAAAGGCGCAGTTGTTTGTATTTTAATAAAATATAGCATTACAGTGTGACAATAAATATGTTGCATTTAAAAAGCATGGTTAATAATACCGTTTTAAAATGAGAAAGAAAATCTAATCTGATGTAAAAAATGGGGTCACTTATTGCACCTTGTTTAAGACTTCTTTTGTTGCAGACAAGCTTACGACAGCAAATTTTTAGTCTATTTAGGTTTGTAAGTGTCTCTTGCACTCATCAGAGGATCATTTGACAACTTCTAATCCTCATCATGGCTTTATGTGTGAAAGATCTAAAAATCTACAAAACTTAACTTATTTGTTA
The DNA here is from genome assembly GCF_022985175.1 of Labeo rohita. NCBI lineage: Eukaryota > Metazoa > Chordata > Actinopteri > Cypriniformes > Cyprinidae > Labeo > Labeo rohita. The sequence continues at coordinate 8,826,031 of NC_066884.1, read as the reverse complement.
AAACAAAAGTTACATTTATTTAATCATACGGTTTTCCATCATCATGGATTTTGTGCGCATGTTTGTGTTTGTCATGTTTGTGTTTGCATTTACGTTTGCATGTTTGTGTTTGCATGTTTGTGTTTTTTGTGTTTGTGTTTTGTGTGCATTTTTTGTGTTTGCATTTGTGTTTGCATGTGTCTTTTTTTTTGTGTTTGTTTTTTTTGTTTGTTTGTGTTTGTGTGTGTGTTTTTGTTTGTGTTTGTGTTTGCATGTATGTTTGTGTTGTGTTTGTGTTTGAGTTGTATGTTTGCATGTTTGTTTGTGTTTGCATTTATGTGTTTACCACAGTTTTGTGTGTGTGTGTTTGTGTTTGGGTTTGAATGTATGTTTGCATGTTTGTTTGTGTTTGCATTTGAGTTTGCATGTATGTTTGTGTTTGCATGTGTCTTTGTGTTTTTGTGTTTGTTTTTTGCATGCATGTTCGTGTTTTCATACGTGTTTGTGTTTTAGTTTGTGTGTGTGTGTGTGTGTGTGTGTTTGTGTTTTAGTTGCATGTATGTTTGCATTTGCATTTATGTTTGTGTTTGAGTTTGCATGTATGTTTGTGTTTGCATTTTAGTTTGCATGTGTATTTGTGTTTTTGTGTTTGTTTTTTGCATGTATGTTCGTGTTTTCATACGTGTTTGTGTTTTAGTTTTGTGTGTGTGTGTGTGTGTGTGTGTGTGTGTGTGTTTTAGTTGCATGTATGTTTGCCTTTGCATTTATGTTTGCGTTTGAGTTTGCATGTATGTTTGTTTGTGTGTTTGTGTGAGTGTTTGTGTATGTGTCTGCGCTTGTGTTGAGGATTGAAAAATCTAGGAGTGAATATAAAGAAATAACAAATGTAACTAAACTAACAATATTCACTAAAATGAAACAAGAATTTTCCAACAGCATACACCAGTTTATTAAAACAACCTCTTTGGTTTATTGGGCTGCGGGGTACAAGCTATTTACATTTTGTGTGATGTTAAGTTTAGACGATTAACTACATGCACGTGAAAGTGTGTTTTAACTACCAGTCTTACAGGGGAAGAAAATCAGTGAGGACTACTCTCTTGTTTTTATTGTGCAGCGTGGAACAAAACATTTGCATTCATCTTGATATTTAACTACCTACATGTACATATGTGCGTTTCAGCTGATTTAACAGACCGTAAGGTCTAAAACTGACAAAAATGAAAGAATGAATAAATAAATTAAATTAATGAAGTGTGAATAACTAAATAAAATAAATTAAAATAAAGAAACATTTTCCTGTGGCTTAGGAGGAGTTTGTTTGAAAGGAAACTGGTATGATCTTTACAATGAAAAACTACTTGTATTATTGTTAAAACGAGAAGAATGCTTTCATCAATTAAGAAATGTCATAGATTTATTAACCCTTTAACTGTCACTCCCATTTTGAACATAGACGTGAAAATGTTAAATAGGTTAAAAATCCAATGGTAATGCAATGTCTGATTTTAAAATGGTTTTCAAAGGATACATTTTTCAATTGATATATAATTTCTTACAATTTCTAAAACATTATAGGGTAAAAGCCTGCGATGAAAGTTTTTTTTTTTTGTGACAAAGGTCAGAACTCCTGTTATGATGTAGATTTTTGATTTTTGTACTATTACTTTTCCTACATAATTTGTAGCACAAACAGTGGACAAATATCTATTTAGGAGTCTTAGACCTTTCCAACGATATACAGTTTTGTCATGATTAGATTATGATCTATTTGTAATACGGTGAAGTAAACTTAGGCGTCCCAGCTGAGCGGATGGGTGATGGGTGAAAAGTCTTTTAATTTTAAGAATATTATTTTCTTTAATTCTTTTACCATACATTTAAATCCTAGTGTTGGTGGAGGAGAGAGCTAGAGTAAGGGGAGAGAGAGAGAGAGAGAGAGAGAGAGAATGGGGGCCACACACACACACACAAACGCAGACTGGGGAGAAAGTGAGGGTAAGGAGAAATAGAGAGAGTGAGAGAGGGTTAGAGGTGAGGTCATAATAATGACGAATCGCCTATCGATTGCTTGGGAAAGAGCCAACTGGTCACGTCGTATGGAATTCCACAGATTTCTTAAAACATGCGTATCCTGTAACAGAAGAACGAATTTGGGGGGCCCGCGAAAATGACAAGAGTGGTGGGGAGGCTGTGAGACACACATGCACGCTCAAACAGAAGCACACTCAGTCGGTTGTGAAAGCTTTGGGGTAATAGAGATAGTTTTTTAAAAAGTTTTTAGGTTTTTGCAATCCTCTCAACAACTATCTGGCACAAAGAGGTAAATGTAGAAGATCATTTATCCATTTTCTTTATTGATGGTCTTATTTTTAATTTCAGTTATTATTAATTTTATATTATTATTATTATTATTATTATTATTATTATTATTTATTGTTATTATATTATTGAAAAGCATTTTATATACAATCCTCAAATTGTATGTTAGGGTACTTTCACATACAACATTCACTCAAAACCTGTTAAAATTCTTTATTTATTCTGTTCATCTTTCTTCTTTTCGTAAGAGGAGAGAGCTAGAGTAAGGGGGTTAGAGAGAGAAAGTCAGAGAGAGAGACAGACAGAGAATTTGCCTCACGCACTCAAACACACAGAGAAACAGGGAGAGAGAAAGTTTAATCTTTTTTCATCTCTCATTCGAATTATGGATCCTTTCTCACTGAAAAAGGTAAGGGGAATTTTATTTATTTATTTATTTATTTTTATTTCATTATTATTATTATTATTTATTTAAAGTCTTTATTAAAATTATTTATATGTTTATTATGATATGTACCGGTACTATTGTTCAAATTGTTTATTTATTTATTCTGTCGTGGTTCATTTTTTGTTTTCTATAGAGAATGAGATTGACCAAAAATGCAAGCGATCCTTGGAACGCAACCTGACCCCAAAGGATGCCCGCCCCGCAACGGATGCGGGGGCCAGACTGTGTAAAATCTCCAAAGCATTCCTCAGAGAGCATCATTCGTCTCCTGTCGTCGGACGGTCACGCACATACGCAGTATTTCTGTAACCCGTCACCGGACGGTCACGCAGATACACCATATTTCACTACCCCTAAGTCGTACGTTGACGCGACACCTGGTAAACCCATCAACCGGAGGTCATTAGAGGGTCACAAGGTCAACACATCCGGATAGAAGTCACGTGGGGCCCTGACACATGTGGCAGTCACGTGGGCAGCCCCCGAGGGGGTAGTGGGGGAGGAGGGGCAGTGGGGGGGGGGGTCAAAAGGTCAAAGGGGGGGGAGGGGCAGTGGGGGAACAATACTGAGGGGAAAGGTCAAAAGGTCAAAGCCATAAATCTTCGTGCCATCCCATCACAAATGCAAATTAAATCCTAAATAGAGCAACGCTATTGGCTGTTGTGCAGTCTGACGCGACACCCGAACATATACTTCGTATTTACGCGTACAAACTTTGCGTGTTAATGCGTCCAGATTTCACGCGTTTCATATAATAGGTATTGTCCCCAATGGCGTTCCATAGTCTCCCGAGGAGAGGCGCGCTCGGCATTTTAACAGCGGCGGTGATGAGGCTGCATTCACGTCAGGTGTGCCTCATCACACGCCGCCAGACCTGGCTGTTTCAGCGCCCCTCCTCTCTCGCACACCCACTCCTGTCGGGAGCCTGGTGAAGGGCGGCGATTACGGACGGGGTGAGGATGATAGTAGGGGGGAGGCAGCCGACTCGTCACAGTGCTAATGGTATTAGGAAGGAAATGGAAATCAGCCATCGTTTGAGCAACTTCTTCTTTCTTTCATTGTTTCTTCTTGTGTTTTATCTGACACTCCACATAACACATCTTGTGCTGAACAAGTGAAACAGTGAACTGAAATGCTGCACATTTTTCTGCTTCTGCTGCCTGGTAAGAAAAGATTTTCTGTATTTTGTAAATTTAGTTTGTTGTCCAATTTGTCTCTAATGAATCTTTATCAGATTTTAATAAACTGAAAATGTATTGTATATACAACGGAGATCAAATTCTGAGGCCACTAGTAAAAATGTTGCTATTTTGTGCTCTTTTATTTTCTAATACCCGGTGCATACAGAGTTCGCATCTGCTTATTTATTAGTGACATACAAATATTACAGAAACTTTTCTTTATTGTACTTTTGTACTAAGTGCATTTAATGTTTTTTTTTTTTTTTTTTTTTTTTTTTTTTTTTTTGTGTTTTTTTAATTTTATGTGGCCTCAGACTTTTGGATCCCATTGTATCTCTGTATTTTAGATTACATATTTTAACTGTGTACAGTAACAAATACTGTAAATAAATAAAGTGTTCTGTGCTCCTCAGGTGTTGTCAGTGATGAGTGGAATGTGAAATATCCTCCTCCAATCTGTGCTGCGAGGGGATCCAATGTCACTATTGACTGCACATTTACATATCCACAGAAGCAACGAGTACAGCAAGTGCTGTGGTGTTCAATGAGATCAAACCCTGATCAAAAGTGTATGAATGGGCCGTATGTTTATGATAGTCAAGTCAACAATATTCAAAACAACTTTCAATACATTGGAAACAAAACCTCAGATTGTTCTCTTTTGATCAGTAATATTAATCAAACACATTCTGGGGAGTATAAATTCAGATTTATAACCGATGACACAAAAGGACGTTGGACAGGTGATCCTGGAGTGAAAGTTTCAGTACACGGTAAATATAAAAGATTTATTGTTGATTAATACTTCAAACTTTTGTTGTTGCTATTTTGTTTGTTTTTTTATCAAAAGAAATCTTGCAGTTTCATTATAGAGTTTTCTTGTTTTTTGATAGATTTAAGAGTGTCCATGAGCAGATCAAGCAAAAATGGAAGCACAATAGTTGGTGACTCTTTGAATCTGACATGCACACTCGACTGTCCTGGTGATTTAACTGAGGTTCAGTGGTTTAAGAATGGTGATCCAATTCAACAGTCAGAGCCCGTCCTCACTTTCAGAAGAGTAACTGCTAAAGACTCTGGGAATTACTCTTGTTCTTTGAGAAACTTTAAAACAACTGAATCTGAAGAATTTACCATTTACATTGAAGGTTGGTTGAACTGATAAACATACGATTTTTTTTTATATTTACACAGCCATATTCATATTTGGAAAATGCTAGATTTATTATGCATAATTAAAAGTAAATTATATCTTTTTGTTGTCCTCCGTAGATGTCACCGGGACCTCAATAGTTCTGATTATTGTAGTGTCTTTAGTCTCACTTGTTTTCATCACAGCAGCTGTGATTGTTATAAGAAGGTAGGACATTTAGGATTTGTTACTTGCACACACCAATATCTTATTAATCTCTCAGTACTGTCAGTCTAAAAGGAATTGCACAATTTAAAAGTGAGTTTGAAAGTGCATTTGTGCACTGTGTCTAGCTGTCAGGAAAGTTTTGTAATGTTGGTTTGTCTGTGGTTAAGACTTATGACACAAAGTTGCCAAACTGCAAGTAGCCAAAATAAATTGTAACATGCTGTCTTTTAAAGTTGAAAGAAATAACTGTAAACTTAATTATTCATTCATTCATTCAATCAATCAATAAGTGATATTTTTAAAATATTTCCTCACAATCAGCCCCCTTTTCTGAAATCATTCAAGATGTGCTAAACTGTCCAATTTATAATCAATTTCTGTCACATTTACTCTTAGAAGGAAAGCAAGAGCTCAAAGAAAACCAATGGAAGAAAGAGAAGAAGCCCAGGATTCTCTTTACAGCACTCCTCAAAAAATTGTAAATATATTTGTAAAACCTAAAGATATAAAAACTAACAAAATAATGTATAAGATGTACATAACTATACGCTTTTGAAAGGACCACTAGGCTTCTTAACCAGCCTAATATATTATTATTAACCATGATCCCTTTTTTGGTCAACCAGCTTCAAACCACACCACACTTATGCTGAGCTAAACTGGTCTTTTTAGCAGGCTAGACATAAAACGGAACTAAGGATGACAGTAACATGTTGCATCTGTTTGCTGTTAGGCTGACACATACCTCCCGGAAGCTGACAACGTACAGCAAGAAGATGAAGTAGAATATTCATCTGTCATCATTAAACCCAAAGAATTGTTTCCAATGTGAGCATACATAGATGCGTATCACTGGTCAAATATTTCTACCTACTGGAATTGCTTTGTTTAATCTGACTAGTAGAGATGATGCAACACAATTCATCATATTTGTCTATCTTGACGTTATTGATAGTTAATAATATGAGTATTATGAGTGAATGCAAGTATTTCACTGTAATGATCTTCTTCTTTATTTCTAGATATGCAAACAAAGAGCAGGAGAATGATTCAACCATCTACAGTGCAGTGAGGAACGGTTAATCAGATAATCATACTTTTCAGTTTTGCATTGTGATGTGAAAGCAAACTTGTACACTGTGTGTGTGTGTTAGCTCTAAAAATGTCAGAGAACTAACCGTTTCTGGTTAGTTCTCTTTTTTTATGCAAATAAAAATATGCTTAATTTAAACAGCCTAGACAGTTAAGCTAAAGAAAGCATCTCAGATAAGCATTGCTTGACACAAACAATATTAAAAAAGAAACATATAAGAACGGCAGTGAGTACTGAAAAAAACTTTAAAATAAGCACATATTTGCATATGATCCAAAGTACAGCAAAAACAGTAAAAATGTGAAATATTTTTTACTATTTAAAATAACTGTTTTCAATTTGAATATATTTTAAAATGTATTTTATTATTATGATCAAAGCTAAATTTTCAGCATCATTACTCCAGTCTTTAGTGTCACATGATCCTTCAGAAATCATTCTAATATGCTGATTTACTGTTCAAGAAACATTTATTATAATTATTATTATTATTATCAATACTTAAAACAGTTGAGTACATTTTTTCAGGATTCTTAGATGAATAAAAAGATTCAAAGACCAGCATTTATCTGAAATAAAAAGCTTTCGTAACATTATACACTATACCATTCAAAAGCTTGGAGTCAGCATATATATATTTTTTACTTTGGAAAAGAAATGATAGAAATGAATACTTTTATTTAGCAAGGATGCTTTAAATTGCTCAAAAGTGATGATAAAGACATTTATAACGTAAAAAAATATTTCTATGTCAGATAAATGCTGTTCTTCTAAACTTTTGATTCATCAAAGAAACCTGAAAAAATTCTACTCAGATATTTTCAACATAATAAAAATAATTGTAATAATAAAAGTTTTTTGAGCAGTAAATTAGAATATTATTGGTTTCTGAAGGATCACGTGACTGGAGTAATGATGTTAGAAAATTCAGCTTTCAAATCACAGGAATAAATTGCATTTTAAAATATATTTAAATAGAAAACTGTTATTTTAAATAGTAAAAATATTTCAGAATGTTACTGTTTTTGCTGTACTTTGAATCAAATAAATGCAGGCTTAGTAGGCAGAAGAGACTTAAAAAAAAATAAAATTAAAAAACTTTGACTGGTAGTGTACATTAATAAATTCATCAAATTAGCAAGCGTTCTTGAAAAAAATATAATGAATTAATAGTAATAGTAGCTATAAATAAGAATGCTCCTCAAAAACATTCAGTAGCTTACAGTGCTCATCTGTCCACATGCTGTTTCTACGTCTAGTTATTAATATGTTTTGTATGCATTTGTAACATTTATGTATAGCATTTGACACTTTAGGACATGTAGTTTTGTGTGGTATTCCTTTTTGTTTTTAATACTTTTTACTTAATTGCAACGTATAATAAAGTTTTTGTGACATTTGTATTTGTTTTTAATATTATTCTATCCTTACAAGCCTACGTGATCCCATATTTTTTAAATAATAACTGGTAAAACGTCGGTTGACAGTCAACATTTCAAATTAGCGCCATCTAAAGGAGAAAAAATCCACTGCACCGAGTCTGTTCTCATGACAACGACTTAACACACGGAAGTTGAGTGCATGTGTCTAAATGAACTTCCGATGCACAGGTGAGGTTTTAACAACGTTAATAATTATTTTTATATAAAACAAAGTGAGTGTGGTGAATTTGGTTAGTGTTTTTAGTCTGCATCGCTAAATGTACAAACTAACCTAATTTGTTTTGTAATTTTTGTCGTTATTTTGTTTATGCTACGCATGGTAACGAAGAATTAGCATTTTTTGTAAGTCATTCTCAAAATAAGTGTTGTTTATGTTGCATATATTCAATTTAGGAACCTAAAATACCAAAACACAAAATAAATAACCAAAACAACGAAGCAAGAGAGCATTTGCTGACATTTTCTCGACCTTTATCTCTTTGTAGTTGACTGCTCTGCATTCATGACTGAAAAATGCCCAGATTTCGTGAGCGCCCAGGCCAAACACACTGTCGTCCTGACACACAAACACCTCCTGACAAGAGCAGTCTGATAGCTAACAGATACATCATCCAGCAGAGACTCGGGAAGGGAAGCTTCGGCACTGTTTACCTTGTTAAAGACACAAAGGCAGTCGCAGCGGAGAGACTGTAAGTCCTTTAAATATTTTTCGCCACCAGTGTTCCTTACAGCAGATCACAACTAAATCTAATCCTCTAATGCTTGAGTTTTTGTGGAGAAAGTTTAACATGTCTCCACTCTAGTGGTCACCATGCATTTAGGGTTATAATCAAGGCATGGTAATTTATGGGCAAGCAAAGAATATACTATGGCATATTAGAATCTCTCATAACTGAAGTGGACAATATCACAGATTGCATCAGTTTCTGAGGAAGAACTGAGGAAAGACTGCATGTACTTAGGGCAACCTTCCAATAACCACATACACAACCCCCATCATAAGCACACTGTCTCACACACCCACACATGCACATGGCCTAATTATGTGTCTATAGTGTATATTTATGTTGGTCTAATTTTAAAAGCTTTGAAGCTTACAGTAAGTCTTATGATTATGCATAAAATGAATTAAAAACTCACTGTGAAAGTTGCCTCATTTTAGTCTAATATTTACAGATATTATCAAAGGATTTATTTATTGGTTACTTTGTTTTTTCAGTGTATGATTTCATTGTAATGATAATTACAGATGCATCCTATGCAGGAGAGAAACTATTCTTGTGCACATGTTGGTTTTATTGAAATGATTAAAAATAATGGCAGTTTTGAAATAGTTATTTTTTTGGTCTTTTCACGAGTTCGCCTGCCCATCCAGTCTTAATGGGCAGTGGTAAACAAGCTTGGCTTGCTGTCCTTAATGGAGGCTCGAACTCGAGGCTCGGCTTGAGTGCAGAGTTCGACCCGCCCCCCCACAAATACGATATTACCTAGAGGGAGAATAACAGAAACAGAGGAGGAGAAGGGGAGGTGGAGGGATGCCGGAACAACAGAGGCTGGGACGGTGCAATGAGAGCTGCTTATATAGGCTTGTAATGATGATTGACAGGACTGAATGATTAGGCTCCTCCCGAACCTACATTTGGAACTTCATTAAAATTCACTTCTCTGTCCAGCCACCTGAGAGCAGCATTGGTCTTTGTAACTACTAACCAGTCAGTATTACTTTCCTTAGAGGTAGTTAAGGAACCCTTCATGTTACTATGAACATAATCTGTTATTTCTTATGATCACCAATGGTGTAAGATTGTGTATGTGTATATAATTTAAATACTCTCACACTTTTAGTAATGTAAATATTTATTTTTCTGTGTTGCATTTTCTTCCTCAGACAGAATAAATGCCCTGTCACTGGATTATTAGCTAAACTGCATAAAGTCTTATGCGATTTACTAGATTCTTATAGCTTTTTTTGCATTTGAAGTCCTGAGGGTAGGTTTCGCTCCTATGTGGATGTTTTGTAAAATATAAAGTTGATTTATTGCTTTTGTGGAGGACTGCAGTCTTAAACAGGCAGGTTTGCTTTCGAAACAGAGATAAGAAAAGAAAAAAGGAAATTGTAAGTCGTTATTTCAGAAGGCATTAGGTGCTGTGGTGATCATGGCAATATTACATTTTACTCAGATTCAGCTCACAGTGAAGCTCCCACAATAAATTAAAACCAACAGCTCTTACTTTATGAGGATATTGCTCTCAGAACAGAACAAATATTTGGCTGTGTCGGTTATATTACATGGCTCTTGATTCTGGTCAAAGGTGGCAATGAGCACTAAACTATCGATCTTTTTCCTTGGCAGCCAATTTTCTACATAGTTTCATGTCTTTTTATAAATACTTGAGAAACACAATTACACTACCATTCAAAGGTTTGAGGTTGGTAAGACTTCTGAAATATTTTTAAAAACATATCTTATGCTTACCAAGGTTGCATTTACAGTTGAAATCAAAAGTTTTTGCAGAATCTGCAAAATCTTAACTATTTTACCAAAATACGAGGGATCGTACAAAATAAATGTTATTTTTTATTTAGTACTGACCCGAATAAGATATTTCACATAAAAGATGTTTACATATAGTCCACAAATCCAATCTAAAAATATTATTGAACAAAAATATTTTACAATGATTTTCCTGAAAAAACAAAAAGTTCACTTTTGACCGCGAAGGAGCAGTCAAAACTAAACTAAGAGGGTTAATACTGTGTTGTTACCTGAATGATCCACAGCTGTGTGTGTGTGTGTGTTTTTTTTTTTTTTTTTTTTTTTCGTGATAGTTGTTCATGAGTCCCTTGTTTGTCCTGAACAGTTAAACCGCCCCACTGTTCTTCAGAAAAATCCTTTAGGTCCCACAAATTCTTTGGTTTTCAGCATTTTTATGTATTTGAACCCTTTCCAACAATGACTGTTTGATTTTGAGATCCATATTTTCACACTGAGGACAACTGAGGGACTCATATGCAACTATTACAAAAGATTCAAACACTCACTGAGTCTCCAGAAGGAAAAACAATGCATTAAGAGCCAGGGGGTGAAAACTTTTGAACAGAATGAAGATGTGTACATTTTTCTTATTTTGCCTAAATATCATATTTTTTTCATTTAGTACTGCCCTTCAGAATGTTTCCCAGAAGACAAAATAAATCAAAATTACCCTAATCTTCAAATTCAAAAAGTTTTTACCCCCCGGCTCTTAATGCATTGTGTGTTTCAAGTCTTCTGAAGTCATATGATAATTTTGTGTAAGTAATAGACTGAAATTCAGTTTGGATCTGTATGGCATCTTAGCAACTGCCATTAAGACGAATGGGGTTTCTAACAGCTGGTTTCATCTGTGTATTGTAGATCTTGGATGGTAGAGCTCTGTCTTGATCACCCTATTTGGGCTTATTTTGCTGTTAGGCCAGCTGCCTGCATATTATCCTTCACATATTGATTTCTGTGAGATTATAATTGGATTCATATACACGAGCAAACTGCCTGGAGAAGAGCCAGTTACAGTGTTGTCAGTTCATTTGCTGCTTTTAACTGTTCTCCATGTCTATCACACACTACTTTGCTTGGCAACATACCAGACGAGGAGCTGGAACTGAAAGCTGGAAAGATGCTGTTGGAAATAGAGGCCAATTAGGAAGAGCTCCACACTTTAGCTGCCCACAGGCGAGTGGCGTCACGCTACGGGTTACTGTTCCTTTGGCCCACAGCTTTCTGCTTGTTAGCCCATCGCAGCTGTTTGCCAGCCTCTGACCTGTCACACGCAGAGTGCTGGCATCAAACCTAAATGCCCACCTTTAGGATACCACCACACCTCCTGTTCCTTTCTCTCCAGCACACTTATACGTCAGTTCTCCTTCCTTAGTCTTCTCTCAGCCTTAAAATCCTGCTGGGTGTGTGTTTTGTTGTTACTGCCTCAGTGGCTCTTACAGTGCTATGAACTCCTTTGTTTCTTTGTGAGAGCCAAATGTCAGTGCTGGGTGCTGTGAGCTGAGACTGCCGTACCCCTTTACTGCAGCTGGCTTCTCACTGGGCTTTATTAGCCCAGACAAATGACTTCCTATTCCGGATTCGCCCCAAAAGTAGGGCTCACATCCTGTGGGTCCCATAGCAGGTCTTTCCAAAAAGCCACTGCTTCAGCGTTCACTTGAATGCTTTATATAGTCAGGCCGGAACTGGCGTGTATGTAGGCTGATGATGATGTAAAGCTGCAGAGATTGTATGTTTTTAGGGCCGTGCTTATTGCTTGTTTGTGATCGTAAATAATGGTGTCCTTTTTTTTTTTAAGACAGATTGTTTTATACTTGTCCTGGTATATTGCTTACCTCTGGTTTGTTTTTGTTTTCTCATCTCATTTATCACTTTAAATTCATGTACTAGAGATTTGCATTATAGGACTGTTTTATGATGCTTGTTCTGTCCTTTTTGGAGCATGAGAATACAAATCACCATCTACTTTCTTGTATGATAAAAGAGCAGCTCAGACATTCTGCTGAACTTCTCCTTTTGTGTTTTGAGGAAGAAGATTCAGTGTGACACAATTTGTATTTTATCCAGATGGGGAGCCATTTTGAGAAGTGTGATCTTTGCGAAACAACATCTCTATTAAAAAAATGAATGTGAGCAGAGAAGAGCAGCCTCTCATCTGCTCTGGTGTTCATTAATAGTCTCACAAAATGTGACAAAAGTACCACTGTGGGCACTAAGGATTTCCAAGCGGTGTTGTCTTCTAAATAAATCCACATACTTATGGGACAAAGATGATTATATTAGCATTATAATAGCAAATATCATTTAACCTCCTTGTCCTTGTTAAGGTATTACAATTCTTGATGTATTTTAAGGAATAATTAACCCAAATAAATAATTTCTATCATTTACTTATGCTAATCTGTGCTACTTTAGTTATGTAAACCCTTATAGTATTTATTAATAGTTTGAATTAGCTTTTATTTTTATTTTTTCAAGATTTAATTGAATTGTGGTTTAATATTTTTTTTTATATTTATTTAAAATTATTATTAAAGCCAAGTATGAATCTCAGTATGTTAGTGTAAAAAGCATTTTACATTTATTCCAAAATAATAATTCAAGGCAGCAATAGATTAAACAGTATATTTAGTTTGTAAACTTATGTTCAGCTATTCTTTTTAATAGTTAACTTTTAACTGTTTTAGAATAGTTAAGATCATCAGTCATCAAATCTCTGTAAATATTGGTCACAGACACAGAGATTTACTATTTTTACCAAGCTGATTTTAAATATTATTTTGGCATAAAAAGTGGATATATATAAGTGTGTGAGTTGTTTAATTCATTTTATAAATTAGTCTTCCCATTAACACAATTATATTGTTCATTCAGACTGATTCTGGAACACGCACGAACACAAGAGATGGGATTTATCACTTGAACCAATCACAGCCAGACATAATTAATATGTAATATTAGCGTTCTTATATTTTTAAACTATACATTTTTTTTTTTCTCATCAAATATTTTGAGGAGACACTGCCTCCCTTGCCTCCTCAGAGGAAACACCTTTGTATGTATGTGTTTTTTTTTTTCCTTTTCATTTCAGGTTTATTTCAGTTGCTTAAAATTGTTTCAGTAGTTTCATATTTAGTTAACTGATGCATCTCTTACTGCATCACTAAAGGAAATGTTTGTATTGGTCAAACTATTTTTCATGCAATTACAATGTATGAAGTTTTCAAGCCTCTAAAAGAAAACAAAAGAACCGAAATTAGTCATACGATACCTTTGAATGACAAACATTTGTTGATTGAAGTTGAAATCAGTCTGATTAGTGAGCTAATCATTTAGAAGGGTTTGGATGCTGGATGAATCAATTCATTAAAAAGTTCTGATTTAAACAAATCATTTGACTTCCAAGCAGACGTCTCTCATAAACAAGGAGTATTAGTAAATAATGAAAAAAATTTAAAGTTTTGGAGCACTATGATTCAGTCTGAAATGAGATTTTGAATGGTGTAAACAAATGGTTTATTATCTTGTTTGTGACTGCTGATTTCGTCTCTTGACCCCTCATGTCCTGTTTGAGTATTTCCATTTTAAATTAGGAACAGTTGTCTCTTTATTACAATGCGGCAGACACTTAAAACAGATCTGGAGCATCATGAATATCATTTGTATATTCTCCTCGCAGAGGCCAGTGGCGACTAATCTCGCACAAGGAGGGGAATGCTTCTCTCTTCAGCCCTGCTAGCCCACTTTCAGCTTGTCCTCTGTGGATTTGCCTGTCAGATGAGATTCCCTGGAGACTCCTGGCAGCCGTGCTTATTTCTGCTCACCTCATGATCCAGCTCTTTGTTATGCAACTTCCCACTTGGGTCCAGGTCCACCAGAAATCTCCCAATTTGTTTTCAGGTGCCCACACTCTCATGCAGGCTGGTCTCTCTCCACCTCCTGATGTTGCTTTCTCTCTCTCTCCTAGGCACTCCCTTGCACACCACTGCATGACAGATTTGGGGCTTTCTTGGTCTATGCTGCTACATCTGTTTGATTCCAGACCTTTAAACTGGTTCATTCAGTGACCTGGTTCATGTATCATGGGAATTTTCTCTCCATTTATTTTTTACATTACACATAGTAATTCTGATGGTGCCTTTTAGGGATATCTGGCTTTAACAACACCTTAAAAAGCAAAATATGTGGCCACATTTATAGGTTGAAGATGAACATAATCCATTCATAGCCTGTCTGATTTTTTAAAATTGGTCTAAATGTGTCTATGATAATCTAGAATTATGTAATTATTTTCTGCAACATCTCGTCACGGATAAGGGATGACGGTTTCATTTGAGCCAAGGCTTTGGATGTATTCATTCAAAGGATGTAGACTGTGAAAACGAGCAGGAGTTGATCAACAGAACCCTGTCATTTCCTACATATTCATACCTGTTTCCTCTGATCTCGGGGTTAAAATAGAATATGGAACCATGCAGGTTAAAATTGCAAAGGATTGTGGTTGGTTATTTGCTCAGCTTTCCAATATCCTTAAAATAGGTCTTAAATTGCCTCTACGCCTCCAGAGAGAGACTAAGAAATGGGACATGAACGCATGTTCAATTATTCACCACAGGAAATTTCAGTGATTGATGTTTTTTTATCGATGATATACCGTTTTCTGTCAGAAGAGGTCTAGCTGAGCTTTTGTTTGCATTTTTCCACACGTAAAATGCCTGGGATTTAAATAAACATGTATTGTGAAGTGATATGGTGAGGTTGAAATTGATACCACATATATTTACATTTAGACTAATTAAATTATAGATTTTCATTGCACTTGGCAACCTTAGCAACTCAACAGAGTAGTGTATTTGCAGAACAGGTTTGCGTATAGTCATCCTTTATGACATTTTTTATATTTATGTCACCCTATTAGAGAGAGTACACAGTCTTGTAGATACCTGTACCTAATCTACCTTCAAAATAAAGGATATATCTACAGCAATATATGTTTTTTTGGTCAAAGATATTTAAATGACTTATATCTGTCCTTGACACATTTTTAAACTAGACACTAAATTATTGATAGGGGAGGGAGGCATACTGTAGTACACTTCTGTTTGTAAGAAAAATGAATATAGGCACATATCCGCTATGACATGAGGGGACTATTTCATGTTAAATGTTCATGAAAATGATTTCTTTAAGCAAAGCCATTAAGTGCTGCCTTACTACTACAAGATAAAATCCCTGACATGTTTATAATATGTAAACAGTAGGTTGGTGATCAGCAAATTGTAAATAGAGTTTAGTTTATCCAGTAATTGACTGGATCCTTTACTTGAAATGAAGTGGATAAACACAAACACATTATCTTGGACGATGTAACAGCTTTATGGATGATAATATCTTGTTGTTTTGATCTCTTACCGTTATTCGCGTAGAAGCTTCTAATGTGAATCCATAATACAGAGTGTAAACAGCTTTCTACAACATCAGCTCAAGTGTTCATTAGATTGGTCTTGTGGCATAATGCATTATAAAGGTGTGTTAGCTCTAATGAGACATGAGAGGAAGTGGCCAAAACGAAATTAGATTTTCGAAATTAGACTGACCTGTCATACTTCAATGTAATGATTCCCTGTGTGTCTCACCGTTAAAGTATGTCTTACTAATGTGAACGGCCATTAATATCATTGTTTGTTATTAGAGTTGCTACATCACTTCACGAAGATTACGCTGGACATTTTGCTTGTTGGGGGTGGTTAGAAATCTGGGATGGTATAGCATAAACGTATAATTTTAAAAAAAGAAACTACTCAATATGAGTAGGCCATGCCTAACAAAGTAGACCTGGTGATGTCCATCCTTCATGCTTGAATAGTTCTCTCTAGAGAGATATGACATCTCATAACATGATGAAGAAGTCTTACCTTATTTCCCTGTGGGTGTAGTGCCATTTAGAGGCATTATGTGCATAAAATGTTCTGTTGTGCACGCTGAAAAGGTTAACAGGATAGTTCAACAGAAAATGAAAGGTCTGCCATCATTTACTCATTCTAATATCATTTCATTTGGTACGATTTTTCTTTAGGAAAACACAGAGCTCCTGCTTTTAGCAGTGACCAATTCATGAACGAATCATTCTTTTGATTCAGATCTTTCTTATGAATCACTTGACCAAGATATGGAATCGCTAAGGAGCATGGTGAAAAAATGAGATATTATGTATCAAAGCTTGCATTAGGTTCAAAAAAACTTTAGCATTCTCTCAGAACTTTTGCATTCTCTTGCAAAACAACTGGTAATGGAAATAATATGAGGTGGGAGGAAAAACTATCACTCTGTGTGCTTTCTATGCTACATATAATCCATTCAGAATTTGAATAAAAGTGTTGTTTTTCAGGCACGTACATGCTGCAAAGTTTCAGAAATAACATCCACATATAATTTTGGGATACATTTTCAAAATTGCAATGACTGATGTAGCAATGGATGGGACAAAAATAGATGTCCAAAAACATGTGCATTAAGGGAGAACTCCACTCCACTCCACAAATTTACAAATAATTTACTCACCATGATATTGAAGTCCAATTGAAGTCCATTATATTTCTTCATATAATGGACTTCAGTTGTGCCCCTGATTTTGAACTTCCAAAATGTACTTTAAATGCAGCTTCAAAAGCCTCTAAACAATCCCAGCCGAGGAAGAAGGGTCTTATCTAGCGAAACGATCAATAATTTTTTTTTGAAAAATAAAAATGTGTATACTTTTTAAGCACAAAAGCTTGTGTAGCACAGGCTCTGAGATGCGCGTTCACAACACTACGTATTATTAAAACACGTCGAGGTCACGCAGAACTATAGACCCAGTGTTTACAAAGCGAACTTGCAAAGACTAACAAACTGCAAGTAAGTCAAACGCTGTTTACAGACAAAAAGCTACAACGATGTCGGACGATTCTGAAGTTGTAGAAGAAAATAAGATGGAGTTTTTCGCCATACTCAGTACACAGGCGATGAACTTACACGTGATTCGTAGTACTGATGGGAAGTTCAGATCATTTTACCGACTCTGACCTTTGAGTCTCGTTCAGCAAAATGAACAAATCTTTTTTTCAGAGTCATTTCGTTCATTTTAGCAAAATATAATTAAAATGTTACGTGTTACTTCCCTAACACATCTACTGCTTACACAAATGTTGATCACACTACAAACAAGACAAAACTATAATGCTATAAGAAACAGAAAAGATTAATTCATTGTTTACCTGGGTCTTTAGTCTATGATTCGCTCACCTCACCTTTTATCTGACAAGTTTTCAGGATCGAGTCGTTCGTTCATCACGTGACAGCCCCATAAGATGAACGAACGACTCGAAAAACCCAAAGACTCAAAACAGGTGAACTAATTCCAGTACAGAACCTAACAGGATGTTGCGCATGCGCGACTGAACGAATTACTCCCTGAGATGACTCCTTCTTCCCGAGTCACAATAAAGATCCGTTCAAAATGTAATAATCATTCAAGAACGTGCATCCCAGAGCCTGTGCTACACAAGCTTTTGTACTTAGAAAGTATACAAATTTTACAAATCGTTTCCCTTCTTCCTCGGCTGGGATCGTTTAGAGCATTTTGAAGCTGCATTTAAACTACATTTTGGAAGTTCAAAATCAGGGGCACAATTAAAGTCCATTATATGAACAAAAATCCTGAAATGTTTTCCTCAAAAACCATAATTTTTTATGACTGAAGACAGAAAGACATGAACATCTTGGATGACCAGGGGGTGAGTAAATTATTTGTAAATTGTTGTTCTGGAAGTGGACTTCTCCTTCACGGTTAGCACACCCTCACTGATTTCATAGGCATCCTCAAAGATTTGATTCTGGAACCAAGTCAGAATTTTTACAAGAGAATTTTTTGCAATTTGCAATTGTGAATTCAAAGTTCAACAAGGAATGCAAATATTTTTCAAGGGAACGCAAAAGCATTAAAATGTAATTTTTCCTCCTATGTAATTTTTTTCCTTTTGGGGAAATTTCATTTTTAAAATCAAACTGATTTGGTTCAACTCACTGAATTCTGATCTGGTTACAGATTTATCATATGGCTGACATATGGTGCGGTCTCTTTTGCCATTGCTTGGTGAAATTTCACAGATGAAATCTAGTCATTTCATAGAGGAATCCATGCAATCAGGAGTTTTGTGGAACAAGTTGCATGCACATTTCGCTCATGTTAAAGTTGGTCACTCAAATTCGCCACGTTCACCAACAAAAAGCTGGTTTGAAAGTCACTTTTGTGTGAGCTTAACACATTGCTATACCATTGACAATACACCTTTTTTGCCTGCTATTTTGTGAATGTGACCACATCTGTCTAGCACAGAATATAGCACACTAATCACATACAGTAGACATCTTTTATTAATCTTAAAATACTTTTGCACTTGTCCTGGCACTTAAAAGCTCCATTTGCCATATGTCAAGTCATATAGGTATGAAACGACCTGAGCTGCCAAAATTTTTAGTTCTGAAAGAACTACTCCATTAAGCAGCTGCTTACTGCATCTTTAAAAACACATTACCTATTAGGCCCGTGTCTCAGCTTCCAGGAAAACATTACAAATGAGAGCCATCCAAGGCCAGCATTGAGCTACTGAAGT
Organism: Labeo rohita; assembly: GCF_022985175.1. Lineage (NCBI taxonomy): Eukaryota > Metazoa > Chordata > Actinopteri > Cypriniformes > Cyprinidae > Labeo > Labeo rohita. The sequence continues at coordinate 8,807,015 of NC_066884.1, read as the reverse complement.
GCACTTTACCTGTTCCCTTTGCTGTAATGATTTTCAAGTAGGAAGAGGAAAGAACAGAATGTAGCAATAGAGAGGGGAGAGGTAAATGAGAGTCCTCCTTCAACAACCTGAGAAGCTATTTACAACAAAACCGGGAGGCAGATGCAGTGCGTTCCTCTCTGCTGGTGGTATTTGATTAAGTCCCTTAAGGTCTGAGAATAAGGTCACTTAAATATGATTTTAAATCCCTGCTTTGTGTTAAATGCTCATTTGCATTTTTCTTCTTGCTAAAAGCCGGTGGGATTAAATTAGCCGCTCTGAGGATTCCTTATTTGTCTCTTTAACTTGAATTATGATGTGCATAAAGTTTGATCAGCAGTCGTGGCGATCATATTTTGCTGTCGACTGGAGGAAAAATAATCCTCTGCAGAGTTTCTCTGCAATTATCATTCATTCCAAGATCATTCTTTGTTTTTAAAAATGGCTAATGATCACAAGTTCTGCATTATTCAAGATCATCAGTTTTTAGAATTCAATAATAGCATGATAATTTATGCTTATTGTTTTTATTCAGATGGATTTTCTCAGATTTTAAATTGCATCTTGTTGTGAGTGTCTTTCATCTGAAATGCATCAAAAGGTTGGTTGATTCTTTCTTCTCATTGCAAAAGGTCAAATAGGCTAATGCAACTTTCTGTCAAGAGAACACTAAAACAAAATAATTACAGTGACCGTTCATAATTTGTGAGCTAATGACGGACCGAATTTACATTGTGGCCCTGGCTTCCCGATCCCTTCAAGCTTGAAAAGGTCAGGGAAAACAATCTGTTCTTTCCTAAATGACATTTTTGGGGCCAGGTTACAGCTGGTAATTGAGGGACGTGATACTTATATATAAACAGCGCATCTGAGCAGCGGTGGCAGGGCTTGGGAAGTAGGAAATTGAAGAGAGACTGTGGAAAATTAAAGGCTAAACAAGCAATGAGATGAGCAGGTTGATTCGGGGGGCTCTTGAGAGCAAAACCCACAGCCTATCACTCTTTAACAACTTCATTTTTTTTTTATTTTCCCAGTTGGATTAGCTGTCAATCTTGAACTTCCTGTGAAAGGGATAGTTCCCCCCAGAAATTAAAAATTTGTCATTAATTACTCACCCTCATGTCGTTCCAAACATTAAAGATATTTGTTCATCTTCAGAAAACAAATTAAGATATTTTTGATGAAATCTTAGAGCTTTCTGACCATGCTTAGACAGCAACTGACATGTTCAAGAACCAGAAAGGTAGTAAGGACATTGTTAAAATAGTAAAATGAGACATCAGTGGTTAAATCTTAATTTTATGAAGCTAGATAGTGTGTATTGCATACAATATTGAAACCACATGCTTCTCTTTATGGCACTAAGACGTTAGAATTCAACTCAGGATATGCTATTTCCATGATTTTTACACTCTTCTCTGTGGTTTGTTGTGCAGAAAGGTGCTGAAGGAGATTCCCGTTGGCGATCTGAAACCCAATGAGACGGTCCACGCCACCCAAGAGGCTCAGCTTCTCTCTCAGTTGAATCATCCTGCCATTCTCAAGTTCTACACCAGCTTCCTGGAGAGAGATGCCTTCTGCATCATAACCGAGTACTGTGAGGTAAATCGTCCTCTGGGAACACCCAGTTTGGCTTTATTTGGTCACTTCTAGTCATAATAAGCCTGAAGCCCGTCACATGATCTGCTTTTGGAAAACTGTGTTGGCCTGTTGTGGGTGACATTTTGAGCAAATGTCTTGTTATGCCCTAGAAAAACACTCTGGGGAGGGAATACCAGGGCCCTGCAGTGCGACCATTTCAGACACATTTGTGACTGAAAACTACTGTGTGCGACTATGGAAAAAAAATATTTAGGAGCACCAGTGTGACTGACCCGATCAGCATATTTGTGTTTACGCTGAGGGGAGCTTCAAAGGTTTCTATGTGTTTTTGCAACATTGAGTAATGTATCACAGACATATCTCACGAATCCTTTCATAAACAAAGTGTAGAGAGAGTGTAAATAAGAGATTCATTGTGCAGTGTAGAGAGCTTTGTTGATTATAATGGAACTTTGTGAGATTGTGATGAGCTAAGATGAGTGACAGCTTTTAATGATTTTTAAGAGAGTTTGTAAATGAGATATTGATTTAATGCAACAGTCAATTAAACAAGAAGTTAATATTAAGTGACTTACATTGTAGTGACTAAAACTCTATTGCCTGATTTTGCTCTATTTCGTCGTCAAAAACAGTTTGAAACAAGTCACAACTGAGACGCTGCGCATCTCCATTCAAACAGAGCGGAGAGACGTTTATGAATGAACGTGCATTATTAAATGAATCTAGTGAGTCAATGATTCAATTTCCCATTCATAAAGAGAGTCACTTGCTTTATTCCAGAATGAATCAGACGTTCGAACGAATCACATGAATGAATAATTCAATAAAAAAATCAGCGATATGCTGCCACCAACTGGCAATTTTAGTTTCATTTTTAAAGTATCTTTTCAGTTATTTAAATTATTTAAAATGTCTATATTCAAAGTTTTATATTTAAAACCTTAATCTCAACATGAATTTATGAATTTAATTGCACTCATGCCACCTCTGGGCTTTATTAAACATATGAAAATACAACTACAAGCCACTTTTGTGTTCTTCTGTGCCACCTCTGTAGTTCGAATAATTGTGTTACTGCTGATTTCATTTGATTGTTAAGTTATTCTTATTCTACTTGTTCTTATTCTGTTGTTTTAATTTGAAATTTAAAAAAGCTTATAAAATATAATTTTTAAAAAATTGACATAAAAGATGACATACTTTTTAATAAAAAATGCCATTACAAAGTTAAAAACAAAATTCCCCTATAAATCACTCTAAGCAGTCAAATATCACATTGTAATGAGGAGGCCAATTTCTTGATCAGATTTTTTGATTATTGATTAGAAGGTGCTACTGAAATTTTGACTGTGCTTCTTTTATATTTTATATTATATTAAGTTCGGAGCTTTTATTTTAGTGTTCCTAAAAATAAAAGTAAGCGTAGAGCCCTAAATACTATTTGCAAAGATGTTCCAAATGAGAGTGCGTTATTGTGCATGATTCATCAGTCTAAAACGGAACTTGCCTTTTTTTATTTCCTCTTTGAATTTACTTGTAAACATGTGATGTTACAGAGGTAAAATAGATTGCACATGCTGTTTAGTTGAATTCCTAACCATAATTCTGGATGTATTTGCTCCCCACCTCACTCCACTTCCAGAACAACAATTCACAAATAATTTACTCACCCCCTTGTCATTCAGGATGTTCATGTCAATCTGTCTTCAGTCGTGAAGAAGTTATGGTTTTTGAGGAAAACATTTCAGAATTTTTCTCCATATAATGGACGTCATTGGTGCCCTGATTTTGAACTTCCAAAATACAGTTTAAATGCAGCTTCAAAGGGCTCTAAACGATCCCAGCCGAGGAAGAAGGGTCTTATCTAGCGAAACGATCAGTCATTTTTCGGAAAATACAGTTTTTTAAAATACTTTTTAAGCACAAAAGCTCATGTAGCACAGGCTCAGGGATGCGCGTTCACAACACTACCTACTATTGAATCACGTTGAAAGGTCGTGAGGAACGTAGGCGGAACTACAGACTCTGTGTTTACAAAGAAAATGTGCAAAGACTAAGAAAGTGCAAGTAAGTTTGTAAACTCTGTTTACAAACAAAAAGGTACAACTATGTCCTCTTCTCAAGTTGTAGGAGAAGATAGGATGGATTTTTTCGCCATACTCAGTACACAGATGGTAAACTTACACGTGATTCGTAGTATGTCAGTTCATTGTTTACCTGGGTCTTTAGTATATGATTAGCTCACCTCACCTCATATCTGACAAGTTTTTGGGTTTGAGTCGTTCGTTCATCATGTGACAGCCCCATAAGATGAACAAATGACTTGAAAAACCCGAAGACTCGAAACAGATGAACTAATTCCAGTACAGAACCTAACAGGATGTTGCGCATGCGCAACTGAACGAATCACTTCCTGAGATGACTCGTTCTTCCCGAGTCACATTAAAGATTCGTTCAAGATGAAAGAATCGTTCAAGAACGACCCATTTCTAATTCGTAGCATCGTGGATGTGCATCCCGGAGCTTGTGCTACACGAGCTTTTGTGCTTTATTTTTCGAAAAAAATGACTGATCATTTCGCTAGATAAGACCCTTCTTCCTCGGCTGGGATCGTTTAGAGCCCTTTGAAGCTGCATTTAAACTACATTTTGGAAGTTCCAAATCAGGGCACCAATGAAGTCCATTATATAGAGAAAAATCCTGAAATGCTTTCCTCAAAAACCATAATTTCTTTACGACTGAAGACAGAAAGACATGAACATCTTGGATGACAAGGGGTGAGTAAATTATTTATAAATTGTTGTTCTGGAAGTGGAGTTCTCCTTTAACAGCTTGCTTACACTGTCCAGCTCCTCCTCCATCCCTGCGGTTCCTTTCCTGTGTTCAGCGATGGATCAGAGATGCTGAAAGCATCCTGACATCGCCCAGAGGTCACACTCATCTCCCCTACAGCTTCTGTCTCAATCTCACCATCTGATCTTCTCATCTTTTCCTTGCTTATTAAGACATATCTGCAGGTCAGACCGGTCTCGTGTCATTTCTGCTCTTTGCTTTGGAAGGCTTGGTCAGTGATTATTACATTTTGCACGTCTCCTTTATCTTTTTCTGTGGCACACAGGCTGTTGTCCAGAGCTGCTTTGTTCCACAGGTAACTCTCAGTGAATTTAATGGACTTCCCCCTTAGAAAAGAAAAATCTGGCATGAGATCTCTGATCGTTTCTCCTAGCCAGCATTGAGAATAAATGGAGAGGAGATGAAGACGTTTGTTTTGTCTGCTCCGCAGATTTTTGAGATACTGAAATATATACTCACATAAGTCTCTTCTATAAGATATCTTAAAAGGATAGTTCACCCAAAAATGAAGATTCTGTCATCATTCACATGTTGTTCCAAACCTGTATGAATTTATTTCTTCTGTTTAACACAAAAGAAGATATTTTGAAGAATTTTGGTAATCAAACAGTTGCTGATAGCCTTTGACATCCATGTTACTATGGAAATGAATGGCTACCTTTTTGGTTAGAAACTCATACAGGTTTGTAACAACTTGAGGGTGAGTAAATGATGACAGAATTTCAAGAAATCATTTTTGAGTGAACTATCCTTTTAAATGTCACAGACTCTACTAAGAAACTAGAGATTTCAATATGAACACATTTCTTAATTTTTTACTGTTTGCCAACAATTTGTGGGCATTTTCATTTCTCCTCGGGGACTTTTGGGAAAACGTGAGACAGTAGTGATAGAACTGAATTCTCCTGGGTAGCAATAAAATTCTGGGTTTTCTAAGTCTGTTTCCATGCCTTTCTGTCTTGTGTCAGAAGCCAAGGTTTTTTGTTTTGAGCAGAGATGCTATGTTACCCTGGAAGTGTGTTTCTCACCCTTGGAATGTTATGGAGATAGTTTGCTCTAGGAAACCATATTTTTTTCTTGTCCAAATTGCTGTACTAAATTGATATGTCAGACCACATCCATATTAAATTATTAGCTTTGTTAAACTTGTCACAAAATTTGAACCTGTGTTGACCTGAACTAAATTTCAAATGTCCAACTTTTGCAAAAGTGAAAGGTCTGATCTCATTTTCATAAATCCGTCCTCTTTATATCAAACTTAGCTTTATGAGAACACTGACATCTTAACTTATATGAGATGAGTAACTAGTTCTAAACATTACTATGGTTTTAATACAATCTGAAGATTTAATTTTGTTTTATGACATATAGTTAATACACATTACGGTAGTGTTGTTTTTTTTCTTTGAGTAATTGCAATTAATCACATCCAAAATAAAAGTTTGTGTTTACATGATATATATACTGTATAAATGTATAGAAATATATATATGTGTGTGTATTTATATATACATATAAATATTTACACAAGCAGTCAAAAGTTTTTGAACAGTAAGATTTTTAATGTTTTTTTAAGAAGTCTTACCAAACCTACATTTATTTGATCCAAAATACAAAACCAGTAATATTCTGAATTATTTTTTCTATTTAAAATAACTGCTTTCTGTTTTAATATATTTTAAAATGTAATTTATTGCTGTGATCTAAGCTACATTTTCAGCATCATTACTCCAGTCTTTAGTGTCACATGATCCTTCAGAAATCATTCTAATATGCTGATTTGCTGTTCAAGAAACGTTTCAGTACTTTTTTTTTTAGGATTCTTTGATGAATAGAAAGATCCAAAGATCAGCGTTTATCTGAAATAATTCATCTTTTGTAACATAATACACTATACCATTCAAAAGCTTGGAGTCAGTATAATTTTTCTATTTATTTATTTATTTATTATTACTATTATTTATTATTTAATTATTTTTTTAATACTTTTATTGATCAAAAGTGATGATAAAGACATTTACAAAGTTTCAAAAGATTTCTACTTCAGATAAAGGCTGTTCTTCTGAACTTAATGATGCTTAAAATTCAGCTTTGAAATCACAGGAATAAATTACATTTTAAAATATATTCAAATAGAAAACAGTTATTTTGAATAGTACAAATGTTTCAGAATTTTGCTGTTTTTGCTGTACTTTGGATCAAATAAATGCAGGCTTGGTGAGCAGAAGAGACTTAAAAATCATTAAAAATCTTACTGATCAAAAACTTTTGACTGGTAGTGTATGCTACACACACACGTTTTGTAAACAAAAAATTTTGTTTTGGTTGCGATTAATCGATTTGACAGCCCTAATTTATTTATTTATTTGCAAATCTCATTGTGTTGGGACCATTTTCATTATAATGATAATGAAAATAATTTTTCCCCCATTACAGTAATGAGAATTTGAAGGGAAATGTCCTTAATAGTCATGAAACTACTGTTACAACGCAGATGCAAATATGCGAGATGAGTAACTTGTTACAAATCATCCACGTTTTAAACATAACCATGATTTTAACATGGAAAAAATGGTACATTTTTACATTACGCATATTATATGATGTCATGATTTTGGCATCTCGCACAAATTATTTTATGCCACGGAATGGGCTGCATAATAGACAAAGTTTAAAAACTTGTGTGCCACATGGGCAGCTTTTGGGCAGAAGAGCAATAGAAGAAACTGAAATGGCAGCATTTTACCAGTTGATTCCACATTGTTTCCGAGCTGTTGAAGAATAAAAGGTGACAGATGCCATAAAAACATAAGAAACCATTTTAATGTTAATGCTGTTTTGATTGTGTTCTGTGCTCTGGGTTACTGCTTGTCATGTGAAGCTGCTACGTAGATTAAAGGAGATCCCTCCTGTGCTGAGCGTGTGCATTGAGTTCCATTCTCCTAGAGACATGGGATGAACAATAGGCCCTTCCATTGATCTTGTGTCTGTCTCGTTCTCAATGAGGCAAGGTTCACTCTGATCTACAGCAGTTGAATAAAGCAAGAAGAAAAAGCTTATGCATAGAATGAAAGCATATCTCTGTTTCTGGCTTCTAGTTCTCCTCGTTCTGTTCTCTTTCATCTTGCCATGATGTTCTACATAGGTTGACTTGCATCTGACAGACACTCACTATAATTTGACAATTAATCAAGATGAGACTGATTGATCTTTGATCTTTTGTAGTGCAAGCGTCAAACTGCTTTTCTGTTGCGTACGGTTTCTGTGTAAAACTGAATTTTGTGAAAAGTGTGAAAAATAGGAATATTTAATCGCGCTGTCAAGAAATGTCCAGGTTATAAATTTTTATTTTATTTTATTTTTTAATTTATTTTATTTTTCCATTTTATCATATATTATTATTTTTCATTCTAAAATGTGTTTTTTCATTACTGTATTATGATTTTTTTCACTTTATAATAATGAGAATTTGAGTGGGAAACGTCTTTAATTATCTTGAAAAAATGTCTCAGTGCAAAAAACCTTAATTATTCCATCGACTGCCAGATTTTTTTTTTAAAAAAAAGCAAATATGCAGGAGTTGAATTGATAGTCTGTGACTATTCAGGATGCTCTATAAAAGCATAATAGCTGCAAATATGGAGCTGGCTGTGTGTGTTTACTAATTGTCTGGCATACCACCATGCAATTATTTGTGGAAATGGTGCCTTTGATATAGTCACAAGAAAAATATTCTGTTGTAAATTAATAAAAATTTCCTCTACGTGACTCACTGCAGATCTCATTACCACCTACTCCTTTGGATAAATGTCATGTCTCCATGCTATAAGACTGAAGCCACAGACACTGAGAAAAAGGGTCTGGCTTCCTGTTAGAAACAGCTCTGGGTGGGAATCATTAGCACATGGGAAGCCTCTGTTACGCTCCCTTCATGAAAACACACACACACACATACATGAAGGAAGTGATCTGAATGCCCCACTTTGCACCTGAACGGTTGAGCGGTAACAGTGAGCTGATAAAGGATGGAGCTCTGCTATTTCTCCAGCCATGTGGCTCAGATCTGTCCATGCCAGGCATCTCATCTCCTTAGCAGGCCAGTCTTCACCCCACCAGCTGCTCTCATCTCAAGATATCAAAGAGACTGTTGAGACCAGAAGTGTCATGCCCAATCAAACTGAGAGATTGCAGTCCAGATCTACTTGACGCATAACAAGTAGATTTTAACTGCAACTTTTGAAAAATAATTTTTATGTTTGATAATGAAAGGGGCAGTATTATTTGTTGCACTCGTTAAAATAACAGTCTTGCCTTAGACACCAGGATTTCAGGCATCACAGGCAACCTAGATTTCAGGGACATTCAGAGAAAAATGTTTTGTAAGCCTAGAAATGTCATGGATTGTACATAAATGTTTTTTTATTTTATTTTATTTTATTTTATTTTATTTTATTTTATTTTATTTTATTTTATTTTATTTTATTTTATTTTATTTTATTTTATTTTATTTTACCAAGGTAAATTGCAACTGACATTGACTGAACTTTCTTTGTTACATTTTTCTTGGTTTTGTTAAAATATTAATATATAAATGACATACACCACTGTTCAAAAGTTTGGAGTCGGTATTATTTCTTAATGTTTTTGAAAGTTTCTTGTGTGCACCAAGGCTGCATTTATTTGATCACTTTAAAAAATTAATACGTTTTAAAATGTAATTTATTCCTGTGATGCAAAGCTGAATTTTCAGAAGCCGTAACTCCAGTCTTCTGTGTCACATGATTTTTCAGAAATCATTCTAATATGCAGATTTGGTGCTCAAGAAACGTTTCCTATTATTATTATTAACACCCTCGGACCCTGGAGGGTTAAACGGTTGCTCTGTTTAATAAAAACTATTTAATGAATATTTTTTTTTTCCAGGATTCTCTTATGAATAGAAAGTTCAAAAGAACAGCATTTGAAACAGAAATCTTTTGTAACATTATAAATGTCTTTACTGTCACTTTACAAATCTTGTTGTGTCCCACTTTTCTAGAGATTGCACTCTGGTGCTACTGATTGCCTAATGCATTTGCTCAAAAAAACGTTCAAAACTTTTAATATAAAGATCCAAGACATTCTGATAAATGTGAAAATGCACTTTTTTAGTAAGTGAAATGGAGGTAGGTCGGTTTTTATTACATTTGTTCATGCTAGAATGCTTATTCCCAAATTTATTGCTCAATTAAACCTTGACAGCACTCATGAGAAGCATTGATGACAGCATTTTGAAAGCATTCGAGGAGGTTTTTTGAGTGATGATGGTCATAAGCGTAGATAAATATATCAGGGGACCAACAAATTAGCCAGTCCCAATTACACTCATAATGCGAATCATCCTTCGCTTGGACGTGTGGCGAGTCCCACTTACATTGAGCAAACACTTCCCTCAGGCAATGTGCAGGAGGGCTTATCCAAAGATGTTTCAAATGAACTGCTAAGCCTGCAGTATATCCGCACAGGGTGCTAATCTGACTCGCGCCTGTCATTGTGTTACCGATAGAAGACTTTCCTAATGGAACTCACTCTCTTGAGACATTGACAAATGTCTGTTGTTATTGAAATGAGGGGTGCTGAGTTCAACTGTGTGTTCACACTGAGTCCTGCTTCAGTCGTATCATTAGTGGGATTGATTATTCTTTTGGAGGCAAAACAGAGAGAGACTTAAATATGCTGCATGTTTATATGCTCATTCTGATTCCATTATTGTATATTTTAGGATAGTTAACCCAAAATAATAAAAATGCTCTCATGTTGTTTCAAACTTTTGCTCCATCATAGCTTTGGATGTCATTTGCACTGATGAGCATTTAAACTCAATGGGTAGTTTGAATGAGCATTTAAATGAAAGCTGCATGTTTATGATGCAGAAATCCATCATTATGGTGTTTTAACACTTTAAAAGGCAATTTCGGGCCAAAATGCAAGTTCATAATCCATAATACAGTTGAGGTCAAAAGTTTACACCTTTCAGAATATGCAAAATGTTAATTATTTTACCAAAACAAGAGGGGTCATACAAAATGCATATTATTGTTTATTTAGTACTGACCTGAATATAAATAAATATTTCACATAAAAGATGTTTACATATAGTCCACAAGAGAAAATAATAGCTGAAAAAAGTTTAAGGGTACGTCTACATTAATCCGGACACATTTGAAAACGAGTTTTCGTTTTAAAGCGCTCTCCGTCCACACTAGAGTTTTCAAGCATTTTCCAAATGTTTCTCATCCACACTGAAACGTAGGAAAAACGTTAAATTCGCCATACTTCGCATGCGTAAAAACTCACTTAGATGATACAGATGAAACAGATATAATAAGTTCCAACGCAATTCTTGGCAGGATCAATTTATTTTACGGAAATATCTCATCATTTACTGACGCATCCATGTCGCGCACTCTCATGTTTATCTAAAAAGCAGCTGCCCTCACGTTTAGCTGCAGGAGTCATGACAGCAACTGACTACATTTTCTGTCATCTTTTTAGGACTGTAATGTGAAGAGTGTACAAATATATCTTTAGCAGCACTGTGAAAGTGAATAGCACATAACAGCCACAATTACCGGTATAAACATAGATATCTACTGGTACAATATGCGTCACATGACTAAACATGCGTCATCGTTTTCAAAAGCCTCCGTTTTCACAGTCCACACTGCAACGCGAAAACAGCGTTTTCAAATTTATCCACTTTGGAGAGCGTTTTCAAAAAGCTCAGGTTTCCTTGACCAAAAACGCTGTCTCAGTGTGGACGGAAGGCCAAAACGGATAGAAAAAAGATGCGTTTTCAAACGAAAACGTATTAGTGTGGACATAGCCTAGAAGTTTACATCCCCGTGATTCTTAATATTGTGTTGGTAACTGAATGATCCACAGCTGTGTTTTTTTTTGTTTAGTGATAGTTGTTCATGAGTCCCTTGTTTGTCCTGAACAGTTAAACTGCCCACTGTTCTTCAGAAAAATCCTTCAGGTCCCACAAATTCTTTGATTTTCCAGCATTTTTGTGTACTTGAACCCTTTCCAACAATGACTGTATGATTTTGAGATCCACCTTTTCACACGGAGGACAACTGAGGGACTATAACAGAAGGTTCAAACGCTCACTGAGGTTCCAGAAGGAAAAATGATGCATTTAGAGTGAATTTAGAGGGGGTGAAAACCTTTGAACAGAATGAAGATGTGTACATTTTTCTTATTTTGCCTAAATATCTATTTTTTTTATGTAGTACTGCCCTTCAGAAGCTACAAAAGATATGTACATGTTCCCTAGAAGACAAAATAAGTAACATTTACCCTAATCTTCAAATTCAGAAAGTTTTCACCCTTTTTTTTTTTTTTTTTTTTATAAATTCAACCATTATGTTCTCTTGTGGACTATATGTAAACATCTTTTATGTGAAATATCTTATTCAGGCCAGTACTAAATAAACAATAACATGCATTTTGTATGACCCCTCTTGTTTTGGTAAAATAATTAACATTTTGCAGATTCTGAAAGGGGGATGTAAACTTTTGACCTCAACTATAGCACTTCCTTTAGTAACTTCCTAAAAAAAAAAAAAAAAAAAAAAAAAAAAACTTTCTCCTCTCACATCAAAATCCACCAACATATTTGTTTAGAACTGTTTTCGATTATAAACAGAGCATGACCTGTGCATATTTCTCTCCTCATTCAGCCAAAATGACTTTTTCACTGAGCATGATTTGTCTTAATGATTGATTTTTTTTTTTCTTATAAAGCCTCTCACTTCACAAGATGTCAGTTGAAGGACTAGAGTCATGTGGATTTCTTATTGGTCATTCTGATGTTTTTATCAGCTGTTTGAGCTCTCATTCTGACGGCACCCATTCACTGCAGTGGATCCATTGATGAGCAAGTGATGTAATGCTAAAATTCTCCAAATATGTGCCAATGAAGAAACAGATTTTAACAGATGTTAATTGTGTTGTATTTATCTGACATAAAAACAATGAAGGTGATAGCATTAAACACTAATTTACACTAAATGCAAAAGAAAATATATATATGAGTTTATTTGACCAGTGAATTGTTATTTACTTGAACAGTCTGAACAAACTGAACGAATCTGACTTTTAATGGCTCTTGAGAACATTTTGTAAGAGCATTTTTGATTATCATCTCAGTCCGTTGGCTGTAAAGCTGCAGGCATGATACAGTATGTTCTTTTATGCTCCATGGAATGAAAAAAAAGTCATAAAGGATTGTAATGACAGTGTGTAGGCCTTAATTATGATGGAATATTCATTTTTGGATGAGCCATCTTTTTAATTGACACTCAGAATTATTTTAATCGCCTTTGATCATTAGCACTGGGGTCTCTTTCTCTTTTGCTCTCTCTCGCACTCCCTGCAAAGGTCTCGGGAGACTCCGGGCATCGTGACTGGTGCTGCCAGTGTGCGTGAGCAGGAAAATGTGGGTTTGTCTGAAGTGTAAATAGGTGCCCAAAGACTCACATTCTTAAAGACAACTTCACAATCCACTAATGCAAACAGAGAAAGATCAGAGAGAATGTACACATAGGAAACCACCACAGTGTTAGTCTTTGAAGTATCTTTTTGGGAACAAAGACTGTTTACTTAATCTACTTTTCGGTTAAGTCTGCTCTGTGTAGCCAGGATTCCCAGTGCTTCATGCAAAAAAGATCGATTTTCATGTATAACATTTTGTGCCTCTTTAATTTCTCTTTGTTCCACAGGAAAAAGATTTGGACTGTAAGTTGGAAGAGCTGAAACGCACTGGCCGGACGTTATCAGAGCCTCAGGTCTGCGAATGGCTCTGTCAGCTTCTGTTGGGAGTACATTACATACATCAGAGGTAAACGCCATCCTCCTTTCCCCTGTGAATAATTCATAACTGACCTATTTTCTATTTATACATTCAATATTATTTGTTTTTAGTCTTTTATAGCTTGCCTTTACATTAAAGTTTGCAGTTTACAAGACGAATATGCCCACAATGGAATAACACATCTCTAAATCCTTACTTCTCATAGCTTCTATTAAATCTTTTTTTGTGTTCCTTAAACAGGAGAATACTTCACAGAGATCTAAAGGCCAAAAATATATTTCTAAGGAAGAACATTGTTAAGATAGGTAAGCTTTGCTTCGCAGCCCAAAGGATGCTGTATGTGTGTTTGATGTTCCGGCAATGCTTTTAAAAGCAACTTTTAATGGCACCAAAAGCCCTCCCATTTGGTAAAACAGGCCCTTCTTTTATAAGACACTCGTCTACAAAGAAACAAGATCATTAACCAGTAAAAAAAAAAAAAAAAAGTACTTCGGTCAACTATGTCAGATAGTTTTTATAGAATGACAGAAAAGCTAGATGCTTTTGTATATTTTCATTTTCAGTGCTTTGATGCACATCAAAATTTGCTGTCATACTTTGTGTTATGAACCTGTCAGCACAAAGTTACTTTTAGCTCCTTTTAGTGGAGAATAATGGATTTGTGCGTTCTTGAAGTATGAAATTCTTTTGTACAGTAGACTCACTTGAGCGCTAATCTGTGCATTTGTGTTGCTTTACGTCAATTTGTGCCTTAGCCTGCCAAAATAACAGGGTTTGCTTCAAACTAATTCTTAGGTCACACTGTAAAAAATGAAACGTTGAGAAAAGTCACATATCATGTCAGCATTATGCAAGATATTTTCAAGTTTTAGTCAAAGTGCTTCACACAGTTAAATGTTACTTCCAGCAAGCGTACGATAACTTACAGTAGCTAAGCCAACTTGTATTTCTACATTCACTAAATGTTAAATGTCTCATTTAGCTAATAAATTTGTGTCACAGCAACCACAGATCTCTTGTTCAGCAGATGTTCAATTAGCAACACAGGAAGCTTTGTCTTTATCATTATTTTAAATGACTGCTTTGCTCCGAAGGAGACGACATCTTGCAAGGCTTTTTACCTCTAAAAAAGGCACAAATTGAAGCCTTAAGAGGACACACACAGTCTCTCAGCACCTACAGTAGCGCATAAATCTCAATAGCCGTGACAGTTAACAAGCAGATCATTAAAGGGGTCATCGGATGCAAAGTTCACTTTTACATGTTTGAATATTAATGTGCGTTGGCAGTGTATGTACACAACCACCCTATAATGATAAAAATCCATGCAGTGGTTTTTAATTAATCTGTAAAAATAATATCCCCTTTATCTAATCAAGCCATTCTTAGATGCCTGTCGGGGTGGATCCGATGACCCCTTTAAGGAATAACTACCGAAAAATTTTAATCATAAAAAGTGAATCAGTAATAATCCTCTAACAGTAAAAGTATCATGTGTGCTTTAAACATGCTGGCAACTCCTAAATTGTTTACAAATGTGCAGCTTTGCTCAGTATCCTAATGTTTGTCTAGCTGAATCTCTTTTAAGCTCTTTTTTCGGGTACGTTTTTGGAAGAATATTTGTTGGCCTAGCATGTATTTGTATGTAGATTCGATCATTCACAAGTCACATTTCCTACTATCTGTGACTCAAAATTCATCTTAATAAGCATGTGCATGGTACTCAGTTGCTCACGTGTTTGTTAGTCTACATTTTACCAGTAAAAATGTTTTTGAACAGTAAGATTTTTAATGTTTTTTTTAAAGAAGTCGCTTCTGCTGCTTTTTCAGAAGAACAGCATTTATCTGAATGTTTTAACATTATAAATGTCTTTGTCATCACTTTTAATCAATTTATCAATTCATATTTCCAAAAAAAAAAAAAAAATAAATAAATATATATATATATATATATATAGTTATATAATCGGATCATGTGACACTAGAGACTGGAGTAATGATGCTGAAAATTTAGCTTTAGTTACAGAAATAAATTACGTTTTAAAATATATTCAAACAAAAAGTAGTTATTTTAAATAATTTGCTGTATTTTTGATTGAATAAATGCAGGCTTGGTGAGCAGAAAAGAATTCTTTAAAAAAACATTAAAATCTTACTGTTCAAAAACTTTTGACTGGTAGTGTATATATTTTAATTTGGATGTTTTGTAGTCTGAAAAACTCATTTTTAAAATCTGTTTATGCTAATGTATTTATTTTAAACCCTTTTAAAGGTGACTTTGGTGTATCCTGTCTGCTGATGGGGTCATGTGACTTGGCAACCACCTTCACAGGTACCCCGTACTACATGAGCCCTGAAGCCCTCAGCCACAGAGGATATGACTCCAAATCAGACATCTGGTAAGAATAACAGAAACATTACGTCATATGAGTTTGTTTTTAACCAACCAAGACATTGGGTTTTGCACTGTATGGGTTTTACCTTTGCAGTACATTACACTTAGTCAAAAGTTTACACACATTTGACTGTATTTATGCTTTTCATGATATTAAAAACCTTTTGATCTAAAGAATTATGTTTGAAATTATTTGTTGCCAATATTCATAGACAAAATTCAAGATTTTCGAGCAAAACAAATATTATTGCAGTGTTTTACAATGAAATACTATTTGTTTTTCAAATTTTACACTTATTCAGTATGTTAATTACAGTTTCTTTGTATTATTTGTAAAATTTACTAGCAATTTCTGAATAAAAATTGTTTCTGCTTAATTGTTTCAGTTACTTAAATATTGTTTATTGATTTATTTTGGTGATTTTATGTTTGTGCGTCCAAATGTTTGACTAGTGATGTATCTTCCAGCAGTTCTAGTTCTCAGCAAGCAACTTGCAAAAGTTATTCCCTCATCGAAACTCATCACTATGCAAAATTGCAAGTAATGAGGTATTATGTTTGATTGCTATCAAATGGTAGTCTTGAAAAATTTGTGAGTTCTGGCAATCTATGAATGCTCATCACATCAATGTTTTTTTTTTTAGTAATTTTAACTAAAAATGTACTGAAAGATGCAATCAGGTGTAGTTGAAAGTGCATGTGAAAAATGGCAAGCATAATTAACATAAATTCTGATATTTCCAGTTGCCTATTGAGCTGTAACAATCTGCATCTGTGCTGTGTGTCTGTATGTGTGGGTAGGGGAAGAATAAAAATTCATGGCATGAGACGTTTCCAAAGGCAGCAAGGCGAGGTTCCCTCTTAAAGATCTTCCCATGACAGCCCCTTAACACCACCGGAGCTCTGTCCTCTCCTCCCCCTTCACTTACAGTACTGCTGAGATAGATATATAAAGGGAGGAAACATGGGGAAACAAGATCCACTGGGAAATAGTGAGATAACAGCGTATTAGTAAAGTAGAAAAACTGTGGGGGAAAAATGACCAGAAAACAATAAGACAGAATGAAGAAGAAGGAGAGAAGACAATCTCATTTGCCAAACGGCTACAGGCACTAGCTGCTAATTTAAGGGTCATGCTTTTTCTCACGCAATCACCTCGTTGTGTATGTGCAACCGGGAGCTATGGGTCTCTGTTCAGACTCATAAAGCAGCCTATTGGGAATTGGACTCTTCACTCTGTGGTTTCGAGTCAGTAAGAACACAAGCACCAGGCACACTGGAGGAATGGGGTCAATGTGCTGCTTAACAGAGATAGAGAGCAGAAGCGTGAGCTAAAATAGACACATCCTTACACAAATTCTGCCTATATTTCTTTGTATTTTTTGTGTATTTACAAATGGGGCAAGAGAACGTTTTTACTATCCACCTTTTTTCTGAGTAACCAGTGAATACTGGGTAACGGATTCTAACTTCCGTTTGGGTGCTCTCACGTTCCGGTCTCCATCAAAAAAATCCATATAAAGGTGCGCAGGGGTTAAGCTGTGCAGTTGTTGGCTGCCACAGTAACAGCAATAAGCTTTAGAAATCCCTGTAAAGTACTTGTTTTGGATACCAGCAAATCTATGCCTGTCTGGCGCTGTATGCCTTGCATAAACAATGACAAAAGAAAACGACATGGCTTGCAGCGCTTAAGTTACACTGCGTGAAATAATAAAATAATGTGTGCTCTTATTATTTTGTGGACAAAATCCCACAAACTTCATCCCAACTGGGAGCTGTATATATGTGCCCTCATCTGTTTTCAGTGTAGCTAACCTTGTGTCGCTTCATGTCATCTACCTACTCATTAAAATATAGGTGAGTTACTGGGAAAAGATGGTTATTGCGACACTGTGAAGTGACGAAACTATGGCACCATGTGCTTCTTAAAACCATTTTTTATGAAAATACGTTAATTTGACAAGAAACACCAGAGACTGGAAATGTAAAGCATCGTTCCAGTCGGGCAAGACTTCCACGTTGAATAAAAATTGTATAATGCTAATTGCAAATTAGCATTTTTTCTTTTCTTTTCTTTCTTGTGTGATACAGACTTACAATTCCGACTGTCTTTCCTCAGAATTCTGAGATATAAACTCACAATTGCAAGTTATAAAGTCAGAATTGTGTGATATAAACTCACAATTCTGACTTTTTTTTTCTCAGAACTGTGGGATATAAACGCACAATTCTGACTTTTTTTCTCAGAATTGTGTGATATAAACTCACAATTCTGACTTTTTTTTTCTCAGAATGTGGGATATAAACGCACAATTCTGACTTTTTTTCTCAGAATTGTGTGATATAAACTCGCAATTGCAAATTCTAAAGTCAGAATTGTGTGACATAAACTCACAATTTTGACTTTTTTCTCAGAACTGCAGGATATAAACTCAATTCTGACTTTTTTTCTCTCAGAACTGCCTTTTGGGATTTAAACTCACAATGTTGACTTTTTTCTCAGAACTGCAGGATATAAACTCAATTCTGACTTTTTTCTTCCAGAACTGTGTGATATAAACTCGCAACTACAAGTTATAAAGTCAGAATTGCGTGATATAAACTCAATTGCAAGTTATAACATCAGAGTTTCGGGATTTAAACTCACAATTCTGAGAATTGTGAGATATAAACTCACAATTGCAAGTTATAAAGTCAGAACTGCATGATAATGATATAAACTCACAATTCTGACTTTTTTTCTCAGAATTGTGTGATATAAACTTGCAACTACAAGTTATAAAGTCAGAATTGCGTGATATAAACTCAATTGCAAGTTATAACATCAGAGTTTCGGGATTTAAACTCACAATTCTGAGAATTGTGAGATATAAACTCACAATTGCAAGTTATAAAGTCAGAACTGCATGATAATGATATAAACTCACAATTCTGACTTTTTTTCTCAGAATTGTGTGATATAAACTTGCAATTGCAAATTATAAATTCTGAATTGCATGATATGAGCTCACAATTCTGATTTTTTTCTCAGTACTGCAGGAAATAAACTCGCAATTCTGATTTTTTTTTCAGAACTGCAGGATATAAACTCACATTTCTAACATTTCTTGATTATATCTCAGAATTCTGATTTTGTAACTCACAGTTCTGAGTTTTTCTAGCAATTCTGAGAAAAAAAGTCAAGCAAGTATGTATCACACTAAGAAAAATTCAAAAAATATTTTTTAAATTATAATGATATCTTTGTTCTTTTTTTTTATTCATCTTTTATATTCTTATTTTATTACACGCTGACCCATATCCTCCAGGCTTTTCTATTGAGAACTTTAAGATTCAGTAGTGCCACTGTTTGTGTTCCATTTGCTAAAATTACAATGGCTGCTATATGTAAATATTAAAGCAAGCCTCTGAACGGATGAACAGAACAAGAAGATGCTTTGAAGAATCGTAGCCAAACAGTTCCCTATGACTTTCATTTGGACCAAAAATACAGTGGAAATCAATGGGAAACTGTTTGGCTACCAACATTCTTCAAGATATCTCCTTTTATGTTCCACAGAAGAAAGTCAGTCATGGTCAGTCAGATTTGGATTTGATATGAGGGTAAGTAGATGATGACAGAATATTAATTTCTCAGTGGACTGTCAATTTAAGCATTTCTTATTTGTTTCACACACGCAGGTCTTTAGGCTGCATCCTCTATGAGATGTGCTGTTTGGCGCATGCTTTTGAGGGACAGAACTTCTTGGCTGTGGTGATGAAGATTGTGGAGGGACCTACTCCATCCCTGCCAGAACCATACTCACGGCTGCTCAACTCTCTAATGCAAAGGTACCAGAAACAGATGCTGCCCTCCTCCAGGCATAAATCGGGCCCATGTCAGCCCACTATATCTGTTTGTCTGCCTGCTGTGGATGAGCAGATAGACACAAATCAATGGCGTGTTTGATTCAGCCGTTTTTCAAAGCAGATTATGCAAAATCCAAGCAGGTTTAGAAGCATTCAACTAGCACTATCAGCATTTCATGAGGTCTTAAGCATAATTCTCTCTCTCCCTCTGTTCCTGTGGTGCCAGTATGTTAGAAAAGGATTCTTCACGCAGGATCTCGGCAGCAGATGCGCTGAGGAGCAGGTTCGTTGAGGAGAGCTTGCAGGTGAGGAGACGCCGTTAATCAGATCAGCCGATTCGAGCAGCCGTTCACAGTATCTGCTTCAAAGGTTAATGGGAAGGGCCATGATGCACCAGGAAGACTTTGATTGCCGGCCAAGCTCAATAGGTTTCTAAAAGTCTGTTATGCATACTCATCATATCATTGATTCGCCATCACATTTGACTCACCCTGCGCATAACCTTTTCAGATTGTACTTTTGAAATGTCAGTGATTGGCATTGTTGCCGCTTGGTGATTGTATTGATTGTGGCTTGTCGTAGTTGCCCTTGTTCCATGGAATATATGAATTTTTATGTATCTCTCAAACAATAGATCAGTCTGTAATGTATAAAAGTTCAGAATGTTTCTGCGATCGCCTCTGTATCCTTTTTGAACAGAACAACTTTTCTCTGAGAAGCTTGCATAAATTTCTTTTTCGCCGATTTCAATTCGGCCCAATTTTCTCAAACAAACTCTGTAAAAATTACAGACCAAAGCTCAACAATAAGGGCCGTTTACTCTGGTCTGCACCAAACATTCTAGTGTGACAGACATATTTTATTTCATTTTATCTATTATAATTACAACTTTATTCTCTTTGTCCTATGGTCCCTGTGTGAAAATATTCCAACATTCAGGTCTTTGTCGCTTACGGGCCAGTGCTGCAAACTTAAATGTTGTAGAGACCTTCAGAATGTAATGTTATTTCCAATATAATGTTGTCTAGCTGGTTAACATGGATGATTTTTGTTTAATTTGCATATCCTATTGTTTGCCAACAGATATGTTTATTAACTTATATTGTAGATGCATGATTAATAACTTGTTGCATATTGTTGCATGTTGCATATTTAGGGGGAAAAAAAGATGTTTACATTTTTAAAAAATGCAAAATAGAAATAGTTGTGGAATTACATTGTAGCTGCATATTTGTTGCATATTTTCATTTTGAGAAAAAAAGCTATTTATATTTAAAAACAATTGCAAAATATAAATAGTTATACCAGTTATTTAAAAAAATATATAGCAAAAATTATTCTATGCTAATGCCAGTGAAATTGTTGCCAGGGAAAGTGACAACAAAAAAAAACACTGGTCTCACGATTCTGACTTTTTTTCAGAATTGTGAGATATAAACTTGAAATTCTGAGAAATAACATCAGAATTGCAAGATATAAACTCGCAATTCTGACTTTTTTTTTCTCAGAATTATGATATAAACTCACAATTGCAAGTATTTGAAGTCAGAATTGTGATATATAAGCTCACAATTCTGACTTTTTTCAAAGAATTGTGAGATATTAACTCAACAATTGACTTTTTTCTCAGAATTGTGTGACATAAACTCACAGTTCTGACTTTTTTCTCACAAATGCAAGTTTATATCTCGCAATTGTGACTTTTCTTACCAGTTCTACCAGTTATGTGAAAAAAAAAGGCAAAAAATATTTTATGCTAATACCAGGGAAAATGTTGCTAGGGAAAGTTAAAATTACTACTGGTCCAAAGAAGAAAAAAAAACTATTATTCTTGAGTCCTGAAGCAGTTTTTATCCAAATAAGAAATATCCAAGAAATCTATGCTATTATTTTATATCACTTTTTTCCCCACAGTGCTTCTCCTCATGTATTTTTGTCAGTTAGCATAATTAAAACAAAACGTCTTGTTGCACAGCCTGGTTCGACTTCATTATGGTTCTAGGTGTTTTTGTAACTTTCTCTGTAAAATAACAGTTGGTGGTTGAAATACTGCTGGCATCCCATCGAACATAAAATAAAGTGAAATCAAGCGAGTCAGATAACAAACTCCTCAGAACAGCTGTGTCAGGTATAATCCTTAATGAATTCTTCCCTTACTTTTAAACATAATGCATAATTGTATCAAATACAGTAAGATGTAAACATCCAGATCACATGACCTAACGCCCACATTCAACCAAGATGGCTTGTTAATAACTGGAACCCAAGAATCATGTATAAATCTAATCTAATGTCTGCTTAACTGCTTAGAGTTATACTGTACAAGTCATTAGTATTCTTCATTACAGAAAGAATTATGTAACCATCCCACTGTGAAAATATAATTGCACTATAGGCATCTTTATCATGTGCTTGTAATGGCCCTGTGCATTGATTTATTTATTTTTTTATAGCCCTTGTTTAATGCATTCTGGTTACAATATTTGCAGTTTACAGCACCCTTTCATCACTCGCAGTCATATTGACTTGTTTACATCAGGGCGCTTAGTAATATGTTTCTGCCTTTGGAAGCCAGTGATCCCCTAACCCCCATCTGAAAGCTCCTGGTGAGATGTGTTTTCCACTGACTATTACACCGTCACCATCTCAGAAACATGTAATCAGAGAGGGAAAGGGCATCTAAACGACAACTCCGAACACAATACTCTCTGATGGCTTTTTCCTCCTCTGTTGTTGTGTTGTGTTTTCAGTCTTTCTTCTGCCCGTGTAATTTGCGCCTTACAAATGTCTCGTATTGTTCTTTAAACGTGCTCGTGGCAGATTCTTCCCTGAGGATAATATCAGTCTTTCTCTCCCCTTTCCCGTTTGCTCTGATTCAGGAGTTCTGAGAATCGCAGGAGTCTGCGACAGTTTATACTGATTGAAAAGTAGCTGCTGTTTTGCGTCTTGTTTTCACAGCTCCTCACAAAACACTACCTTTTATGAGGCCTCAGAGAACAGCATTAACCAATTCTTCATCTCTTTTGTTATTTCTCTCACTGTAGAGCATGAAACACAAGTTTTTTAGCCTGACGCTGCGAGACAAGTCGATGGGGGAAGAGAGAGATGCGTCGCAGATCCTGAGAGCACTGTAAGTGAATCCACAGTCACGAGTCTCAGAGAGAGAGAGATGTTTTACAGGCAGTCTCACTTCTCTGTTCCTACAGTAACGCTATTGACTTAGAAATGCATGACACTGCCTACACCAGGGATTTCTGGGAACAGGACTGTTTTTGTGCTTTTATTTTCTACTAATATATTTTTTTTCAGTTTCTAAAAATATGTACGTAGCTGTGTTGCTGCATAGCCAGTGTTTGGAACATGTTAATCAGGTGGCAGTCTATGAGCAGCAGACTTTCATTAATTCAGTCTTCGCTTTTCATGCTAATTAAAAACTTTGTCACCAGAGCATGTGCCAATCATAATTAGCTATGACCTAGTGAAAATCTATGCAATGTTAAAGCCAACAGTGCATAGTGAGATCCATCAAGCGCAGTTCATTGATCCTTGAGTACTGGGACAAAATAGATAGCAAAACTGAAAAAGTTTAAAAGTTCTTCTTTTCGTTTTAATCGGCAAGGAATCAAAAGCGACAGTAAAACATTTAGAATGTTTTTGTTTAATTTTTGTTTCAAATAAATGTTTTTCTTTTGAACATATTATTCATTTAGAGAATTCTGAAAAAAACTAAGTATTCTAAATACAAGAATATTAAGTGGCACAGTTTTTTTTAACATTGATAATACTATAATAAGAGATGTTTCTGGAGCTCCAAATCAGCATAGTAGAATGATTTTCGAAAGATCAAGTAATGCTGAAGATTGAAAAGTTCTGCTTCGCATCACAGGAATAAATAAATAAATTACATTTTAAAATACAAAAAGATTTTTATTTTATTTTTTTTAAAGAAGACTTTTCTGCTTATCAAGGCTGCATTTATTTGATTAAAAATACAGAAAAACACAGTAATATTGTGAAATATTATTGCAATTTAAAGTACTGGTTTTCTATTTTAATATACTTTAAAATAGAGTTTATTCCTGTGATGCAAAAGCTGAATTTTCAGCATCATTACTCCAGTGTTTGGTGTCACATGATCTTTTAGAAATCATTCTAATATGCTGATTTGTTATCCATGTTGGAAATAGTTGTGATACTTTTTTATTTTTTCATTTTTTTGGAACCTGTGATACTTTTTCAGCATTCAGGGGCCGGTTGCATAAAGGGGTTAGACCAGTCTTAAAAAGTAAGTCAGCCAAATTTTTCTTTATGTCTGGTCCTAATGTTTTATATTCAGTTACAGAAAAATGTAGATTAGTCCAAGCTGAATCCAACAAATAAGACTGATTACTCTTTGGTTAACTGCTAGTTGATCAGACTAGTACTTAAGACGCTGTCTTAACATAGAGGTTAAGTTTATGCAACTGGCCCCTGATGATGAATAAAACATTAAACAGTTTTATTTAAAATTGAAATCTTTTGTAACTATATACACTACTGTTCAAAGTTTGGGGTCAGTAATTTTTGTTCTTTCTTTCTTTGAAAGAAATTAGTGATAGTAAAATAAAAAGTGATAGTAAAGACTTATATTGTTAAAAAAGATTTCTATTTTTTTATTCATCAAAGAGTCCTGAAAAAAATATCACAGGTTCCAAAAAATACTAAGCAGCACAACCGTTTCCAATATTGATAATAAATCAGCATATTATAATGATTTCTGAAGGATTGTGTGACACTGAAGAGTAATGGCTGACGAAAAGTCAGCTTTGCATCACAGAAATACATTATATATTAAAGTATAAATATATTTTGATATAAAAGTATATTAAAATAGAAAACTGTTATTTTAAATTGCAATAAAGTTTCATAATATTACTTTTTTCTGTATTTTCGATCAAATAAATGGAACTTTGAGCATAAGACACTTCTTTAAAAACATGAACATAAGTTTTTGAACGGCAGTGATGTTAAATTGTGTTAATTGTTCTAATATTTCACATTATTACTACTCTTACTATATTTTTGATCATAAATGCAGCCTTGGTGAACATTTCAGACACCGTATATTTATTTATTTAGTTATATTTTTGTCTTTTTAAGAGTCATTTATATTTGAATATTCAATACTGAAGTATTCATGAAGATCTCTGTTGTTGTATGAGAACATGGTTTTAATAAATTGTGATGAAATTATGAAATATTTGAGTATATAAGAGCATCTGAGTGATCATTTGCTTTTTTAAAAAAATATTGCTATTTTAAAAACAAATGGCAGGTAAAGTTCTGGAAAATAGTTTGTTTTACAGTATGTATAAAAAATTAGTGACTTCCTTTAGACCTTTTTATTTTCCTTTTTGTCTGTCTTCACCATAAGGCATAAAGCTAAGCCATTTGCATGAAGTGATATGCAGCCTCCACTTGAACTGAGAAATCTGACTGAACCTTTTGCTCATTAGCTCGTTCAAATACCATTCTAGTACGCTTGGTGTCCAAAGACTGCACACAAAGCATCTGAAGCTGTCTAACACAAGTTCTCATGAATAACCTAATGATATACTTTTTCTTGTTTGGATTCTACTCTTATTTTTTGTTGAATTAAATCCTAACTTCAAATAAAATGGCCTATTTCTTTTTAGATTTTCATGAATTATAAATGCACTTCCAGTCAAAAATACAGACACTCATTCTCTCTTTCCTATTCCTTTTCCACATTTTTTAATAATAGCAAACTAATATATATGCTGACTAATAAACCTGATGGCAAATTCATGAACATCAACAACTTCTTCACATCAGCTCTGATCACACAGTTCAAGCAATGTCTGTAAAGCAAAAAAAGTAGTCATCATTAGTCATTTCAGTAAATGTAGTCCTTGAACCCCACAGGCAGAAGAAGGTACATCTGCAGACACTGCGGGAGAGATCAGAGGTGCAGAAAATGAGCCCGAGAGAACGCATGCGGCTCCGGAAACTGCAAGTGGCAGATGAGAAAGCAAGAAAGCTGAAGTGAGTGACGTTCATTGCGCTGACCGTGTCACACTGAATGTTAATCAAATGTGACTCGCAGTTCATATTCCATACAGTTAGCATGAGTGTCAGGGCTTTTCTGTTTTCACGGTGCAAGGATTTTTGGCAGCCTGTCTCACGTCGGCTCTGATTCTTTGTGTAATGTATGATGCACTGATAGAATAGGAACAGTCAGTGTTAGCTCATATGACACGCATATGCACATTTTCACACTATATTATTTCTTAAAGCTGGTTGACTCATAAAAGAAAATTCTTTCATGTATTTGCTACCCAGAAAGTATGATATTCAGAAGAACATTGGGCCATCCAAGATGTAGTTGAGTTTATTTCCCCATCTGAGCAGATTTGGAGAAATTTAGCATTACATCACTTGTTTACCAATGAATCCTCTGTAGTGAATGGGTGCCGTCAGAATAAGAGTCCAAACAGCTGACAAAAAAATCACAATAATCCATAAGTAATCCACATGACTCCAGTCCATCAATTAATGCCTTATGCACTCAACCTGCGTGTTTTGTAATAAACATCCATCATTAAGGGTTTTTTTTTTTTTTTTTTTTTTTTTTTTTTTTACACACCTTGAATCCTCTATGCATAGTATTGCTTTCTCCAGTAAAAACAAAATATAAAAACCTGTTTACAAGCAAAACAGTTTCAGTGGATTTTTAAGTGAGAGGAAAACAGGAAAGGACTTTTTCCAGCCAGTTTCTAGCCAGTTTGGCCTATTATTGGTGGATTTGTTTCTTATGAACACGTTTTAATTGGGGGTAATCGCGTACAGAATAAAAGTTTGAGTTTGCCTAATATATGTGTGTAATTATGATGTATATAAATGCACAAATTAATGTATATATTTAGGAGAAATATGTTATTTATGTACAAAATATTTATATTTATATATAATATAAATTATATCAAAATTATAATAAATACATATACTTGTAAATGTTTCTTAAAAATATACATGAATGTGTTTGTATTTAATATGCATAATAATTGCACACAATACATGCACATATATTAGGCAAACTCTAACTTTTATTTTGTATGCAATTAATCGCGATTAATCATTTGACAGTTCTAATTTCAATGTTTTTATTCACTTTTTGGACTCTCGTTCTGACGGCACCCATTCACTGCAAAGGATCCATTAGTGAACAAGTGATGTAATGCTAATTTTCTTCAAATCTGTTCTGATGAAGAACTGGTTGTGTAAAGTGTAAACCTAAATGCAAGTTTTGTCTTACTGTAGGCAAATTGTGGAGGAAAAATATCAAGAAAACCACCTGCGCATGCAAGAGTACAAGTCTAAAAATTTTCACAAAGTCAGTTTGGATGTTTTAAAGGTATGTTGATAATATTTCTGTTTGACATTATGCATAATGAATACATTTAAGATCACAGCTGCAACGTGTTTCTACTACTTATTTATTTTTAAGGCTTTTTATAGTGATATAAATATGAGAAACTTATATATACGTTTGGTTCAGCATTCATGTTTTTACGTCTTTTTAAAAGGTGAGAACCGAAGAAGCAGATAACCAGACTCAGCCGATTTCGAGTGAGACACCAGACAGAAACTCTGAACTGTCAGGAAGCATTTCCCAAAAGTCTGATAAGATGTGCAAGTCTGTGTCAAAAGACCATGGTGAGTGGTATTTATAACTGAAGGTCAGATGGGATAAATTGTAGGTCTGAGTTGACACACTTTGGCTGACAAAATCCATAACCCAGGGTTAAAAGCATTGCATTCAGAATTATAAGAGTGAAACATTGGATTTCTGAGGGTAAGGCCATAACCCAGGGTTAAATGTGGCAGAAAATGTCCTACGGTTGGAAAAGAGTGGTTTTTTTTCAACACATTATTTAATTAAACTTTCAGAAAGTAGATTAATTAAATTATTATGAAACCGAGCTCCCTTGATACGTTTCTCTTGCTTTTTAAAGTATATCACAAAATGTGTGTGTGATGAATTTCTGCCCATCTCTTCTAAATCAGAAAGTTTAACTTTGTCAGAAATGTCTCTTTCTCTACATCTTCATTAAAATTCATTGTGTGCTTGGCGCTCCAGTGCCTCTTTCTCCATGGTTTAACAAACAACAGATCCCAGAACAGAGCGAGGTACCATGAGTATTACCGTGCACTGTCAGACACACAGACGTTTAAAGAGATCGAAAAAAAAAACAATATTCCATTTCAATTTGAAAGTCAAATGATTTCTAAAAGTTTTAATGATGTTCCACCACGCTGATTCATCAGAGCAGCAGTGGTGTGGGCCTTTATGAACAAATGATAAGGAAAGTAAGAAACGGGCAGCTATTTTCATCCCTTATTGAAGGCAGGACCCCAGAACTCAAGCCTGTGAATGTTTTCTGCATGTATGTTGCTGTTTCTAGATTTATCCAGATCAGAGACAACCTACTGTAGTGTGTACTCATGAATAAGGTCTGTATGAACTTCACTGTCTAAATACAGAATTCTTGGAATATATTTAGAGTGCAAATTTATATGTTGGTATGTTACAGTTTTAAAATTTTAATATTCAGCAAGGATGCATTAAATCAAAATTGATAGTAAATACATTGTCATGACAACTCTCTAATAGTTTAGCATGGTAATATACATGGCAATGTTAATGTGTTTGCTCTTGCTGGAATAAATCTGCTACGCTGCTTCTGCAGCATCATAGCAAGTACAGAGACTTGCTTCTGCCAATACATCCACAGACATGCTGCTGTGAGCATGGAGGAAATACTGTTACTGGGTATACACTGCCCTCCAAAAGTTTGGAAATGCCCTAGAAAACTGGGGTTTTGACAATATTGGCATGAATCCTTTTTAATTAGTGATAATTTTGCACTGATAAAGGACAACACAAACTACGAAAACATACTTTATTACATAAGCAGTTTATACATAGAAAAAAAGTTACATTTTCAGTTCATCAAAATATCCATCATTCGCAGCTATTACAGCTCTGCATAATCTGGGCCTAAATTCATTGTATTCTAAACTTAATTGGCAATCAATTGTTGAAGCTATTAAGGTGTGCTGACCCAAAAATCTTTTAAAACCTGGGCCAAGTTTAAACCAGTAACCAGGCATCAATGCTGGCAAAGGGGCATGTCTGACTTTGACATGTACACTGTAAAAAACAATTTGTTGAGTCAACTCAAAATAATTTGTAACCTGGCTGCCTTAAAATTTTAAGTTCAGTCAACTCAAAAAAAGTTTATTCAACTTGAAATGTTAAATTATACTAAGTGACAACTTAGATATTTGAGTTGAATCAACTTAAAATTTTAAAGCAGCTGGGTTACTTACCCATCTGTTAAGTTTAGCAAACACAAATATCTAAGTTGTTACTTAATACAACTTAACATTTCAAGTTGACTAAACTTTTAGTTGACTGAACTTAAAATTTTAAGGCAGCAGGGTAACAAATTATTTTAAGCTGACTCAACAAATTGTGTTTTTTATTTTTTACGGTGTATATATTGCCATTATTATGTAATTAAAATGAAAATTATTATTGCTGGTCTACAGTGATTATGTCAAGTTACTTCAATGTTTTTGCACCAAAAAATGGTAAGGGTTAATGCTGATACGGTCACCCTGTAGCAGATCTATGCATGTGGCACTAAGGGAGGTGGAGGGTTTCTGAAGCACTGTAACTGCTACAGCAAATGCTATTTGAATCTTGTGCAGCAAGCTCATTGGCCTGCGCCATGTGAATAATGATGTCGTTATGTTAGATTGAGTTAGAGCCTGTTGGATTGTGCCATCTAGAGTTTCATGACACAACGCTGCATTTGTAATGTTACCAAAAAAAAAAAGTTCTTTCGAACTTTCTGTTCATCAGAATCTTGAAACTAATGTATCACGATTTCCACAAATACATTAAAGGAAAAGTCCACATCCAGAACAGCAATTTACACATAATGTACTCACCCCCTTGTCATCCAAGATGTTCATGTCTTTCTTTCTTCAGTCGTAAAAAAAAATATGTTTTTTGAGGAAAACATTTTGATATGGTGCCCCAATTTTGAACTTTCAAAATGCAGTTTAAATGTGGCTTCAAACGATCCCAAATGTGGTTGTAAATGATCCCAGCCGAGGAAGAAGGGTCTTATCTAGGAAACGATCGGTTATTTTCATAAAAATAATACAATTTATATACTTTTTAACTTTAAATGCTCGCCTTGTCTTACTCTCTCTGAACTCTGTGTATTGTCGAAATTAATGTTGAAAAACTCTGACCGTATTTTCTCCCTCAACTTCAAAATCGCCCTATATCGCTGTTTTACGTTTTTTGTTAAGGGTGTTTGATCTTCTCTGCATGTTCACTTTGCAAAGACTTGGTTGGAACTTCTGCAGCGATGTAGGGTGATTTTGAAATGATTTTTGAAGTTGAGGGAGAAAATACGTTTTTCAGTATGAGGAGGAGGGCAGGCATCAAGACACATCCAGAAAATCTATAAAAAAAATAAAAAAAGTCCTGATAATTTACTTGCCCCCATGTCATTCAAGATGTTTATATCTTTCTTTCTTATTAAGAAATTAATTTTTTTGAGGAAAACATTCCAGGATTTTTCTCCATGTTTCTCCATGTTTTCTCCAAACGGTTTCAACTTCCAAATTGCCATTTCAGTACAGCTTCAAAGGGCTCTAAATGATCCCAGCTGAAGAGTAAGGGTCTTGTCTAGAGAAACAATCAGTCATTTTGAAAGAAAAATACAAATTTATATACTTTTTAACCACAAATGCTCATCTTGCACTAACTCGACCTCACACATTACGTAATCATGCATGCGTGATGTAGTTCTGACCCAGTGTTTACAATGTGAACATGCAAAGAAAGTCAAGCACCCTTAACAAAATAAGATAAAATTTATATGCTTTGGAGGAAAAAATGAGATGTTTTTTTTCGCCCTACCCTACCTTTTTAAATCGAAGCACACAGACTGAGAACTAACTGAACGTGACTTTTACAATGTGATTACGTAATGCCTGAAGTTAAAGACGTGCATCACAGAGCTAGTGCAGGACGAGCATTTGTGGTTAGGAATATAAATGTACAGTGTTTTTTTTTTTGTGTGTTTAGAAAATTACCAATCATTTCGGTAGACCATTATTCCTCAGCTGGGATCGTGTAGAGCCCTTTGAAACTGTACTGAAACTGCAATTTGGACATTCAACTCGTTGGCCACCATTGACATCCACTATATGAAGAAAAATCCTGGAATGTTTTCTTCAAAAACCTTAATTTCTTTGCGACTGAAAAAAGAAAGACATGAACATGGATGACATGGGATGAGTAAATTATCAGCAAATCTTTATTCTGGAAGTGAACTAATCCTTTAAGGGTATTTTTACTAATATATCCTGCAACCATGTGCATGGGGTTTAGCAACTGATGGAAGGTATAAAATGTTATCTTATGGATTGACTGAACCAGGCTGATTAATTCTTAAATATCCTATTGTTATTTTGCTTCCAGTTCCACTGAAAAAAATAACCATTGTAGTCATTAATTTTTTAAATGGTTTTGGAAATCTGTTTTCGTAGGAGGTGTCTGTAAACCAAACACTTCCTGTTGAGTCATTAACAGATGGGCAGTACGGCAGATGCTTGAGGTTTTGGAACACAGCCCTTGACACAAGTTGGTCCATGCAAAATGACTCAGGAAAGTGAAGTTAGTTTTGCAAATGGTTTGACTATTCATTTGCAGATGCCACTTGTCTAATTCAGTGACATTCAGATATTTTTAAATGTGTCCAAATACCTTTTAATGCCTCTATATGTGATTACACATGAAATGGTTTGTATTTATGTTTAGAATGACCTGTCATTTTCTGGTGCTCATTTGCATCATTGCTAAATCATACAGTTGGCCTAAGTTAATATTTGTGTGGAGGCCGATAACCAGATTTTGAAACGTCTGTAATTTTGCGTTGGCTGTGAATATGTGCAGAGTCTGATCTGGCGTATCGCTGGTTTTCGGTGACTCATTCTTTTACCAGTGTCATTATATGCATCAAGGGAAAGATAAGTTATGGCCAAAACGCCTCCTTAATCGGGTTTTGGTATCATGATGATAAATCTCAGAGATGTGTTTTCAGGAAGTCCTGAGAGGTTATCTATCAGCTCCCGTCTCTAATCACTTTAGATTCCTCTGTAAATGAGATGTTTTAAACGAGTGCAGAGCCACAGCTGTGCTCTTAGACGACTCGGGGAGAATCCACACGGTGTGATTTATCGATAGAGGACGCTGGGGGTGCAATCACTGTGAATCTGAAATATTACTGTATTGTAAGTGGGAATATGTAAGAAGGAGAAAGTGTGCGTAAGTATGTGGATTGGTATTATTAAATATTAAAGAAGTGATGCATTGCTGCTGGGTTTGGAATTAATGGAGTCAAATCTCTTGTCCTTAAATTTCGCTAATGTATTTATTATTTAGCTTCCATGAAACCTCTTGCTTCAAGTTATCTCGAAGGCAGGCAAGTCTCAGCGAATGAATAATGCATAATTAATGCTAAATAAGTAATCGCGCATGTTTTGGATCGTTTACTTAAAGCCCAGCAGAAACCCTGAGCAGAAACCCGTGCTACATCATAAATAAAGGTAAATACTCTTCTGGGATTGAATATTTATTCAGACATCATTATATCCCTCTGGTGCTCTTCGTTTCGGAGTCACACTTGTGCTCTTCGCGGTCAGAAGTGACCGGACACCTGTAACGCATCTTGTAATTTTTTTCAGTAAAACCATTCAAATTCATTTTTGTTTAATAATATTTTTTCTTTTTTATTTTGCATTTTGAGAGGGTTTTGTGGTAATAATTAATATTTATGCTGTAATTAATATCCATTTTTTTGCCATTGAGAATAATTAAAATTTTATTTATTTTTTTTAAATTATTATTTTTTAATTAATGCAGTATTTCAGGTTAAAATAGAGACTCAGCCATTCAACACTAATTTTTGAAGGCAGATTAGCGCCATCTGGTTGTAAAAACCGAGAAAAACATCTGTAATGACAGGTGTAACTTGATGCCTGTATAGTTCTCTACAGAGCAGCTTGTGAATTGCCTAGTTGTTTTTAGACAATTGATTCAGCATTTTTATTAGGTGGAATAGCTGAACATACATTTAAATAATCTCAAAGACTATTTCTTATCCAGTTTGGGATAGTTTTTTGTTATAAATATGATTTGAAGTGTTAATTTTTTGTATTATGATTACAGTCAAACCTAAACATTGTGTTAGAAAGAGAACACAAGGAAGTATTTGTTACCCATTTTTTAATTCAGAATTTGTACAAAAAAAAAAATACAATTAATTCCTTTTTAACACTTTATGTCTTTTGCACTCTAGATATGTATTTTTTTTTCCACACACAGTCAAGGGTTGTGAGATTTGATAACAAGAACAAGAGCTGCAAGAAATTAAAATGACAAGCTGTCACTCGTCTGAGATATTTGAGAAAAATGGGTAAATGTACAGTCCATGGACATGAGAGAAACCTGGGTAAGCAAGTTGTGAAACAAACGATGCATGACCTTCAGGAACATATCGCCATGTGACTATTATTATTATTTTTTTTTTTTTTACTTCTTATGCTGTTGACACAAAGCTTCTTCAAAAAAAGGAAAAAAACGCTCGAAACAATGTAATGGAACAAGCCCGAGCTTCCAAATGCACAGTTCATAGGTGTGTGTGTGTGTGTGTGTTTATGAATGTGTATGTTTTAGAGTAACACCCCTTCACTGTTGTGAGCTTTCGCTGAATTATGACTGAGTTATTGAATGGATTTTACATATTCTCAAAACTCTGCTCTGTTTATAGACACCGTAGTTCATAGGTGTGTGTGTGTGTGTGTGTGTGTGTGTGTGCACGTCTGTGTGTGAGTGGATGTGTCTACATCAGTGTCACCCCTTCACTTTTTTCAGCGTTGCAGCTGATTTGTAGATTGTATACATAGATACTCTCTGAATTTGTATATGCAAGAGAGTGTGTGTCTTTTGCACTCTGGATATGTAATTTTTTTATATATTTTTTTTTATTTTACATATTCTCACTTTGCTGTGTTACAGTTCATTTGTGCGTGTGTGTGGATGTGTGAGAAAGAGACAGAAAAATTCTCTAAATTTTTGCATTTTTGTCGTTTTCCCATTCATTTCCTGTGGTCGGTCATTTTTGACCAAAGAGCACAAGTTGTTTTTTTTTTTTTTTTTGGAATCGTGCCCTCATTTTTTATGTGTGTTCACATTCCAAATGCCATAAAAGTCACTGAATTTGGTACCGTTCTGATGAAGCTGTGATTTTTTGAAAAATTCAAAACCGAAAATGTTTCGGTCAAAAGTGACCGAAGAGAGGTGTGTATATAATGTGTGTGTGTGTGTGTGTGTGTGTGTGTGAATGGGTGTGTTTATGAATGGGTGTGTTTTAGAGTGTCACCCCTTCACTGCTGTGTACTTTTTTTCAGCATTGTGGAGGAATTGTAGATTGTACACACAAAAATTCTCTGAATATTTGTATTTTTGTCGATTTCCCATTCATTTCCTGTGGTCGGTCATTTTAGACCAAAGAGCACAAGTTGTTTTTTTTTTTTTTTTTTTTGGAATCGTGCCCTCATTTTTTATGTGTGTTCACATTCCAAATGCCATAAAAGTCACTGAATTTGGTACCGTTCTGATGAAGCTGTGATTTTTTGAAAAATTCAAAACCGAAAATGTTTCGGTCAAAAGTGACCGAAGAGAGGTGTGTATATAATGTGTGTGTGTGTGTGTGTGTGTGTGTGTGTGTGTGTGAATGGGTGTGTTTATGAATGGGTGTGTTTTAGAGTGTCACCCCTTCACTGCTGTGTACTTTTTTTCAGCATTGTGGAGGATTTGTAGATTGTACACACAAAAATTCTCTGAATATTTGTATTTTTGTCGATTTCCCATTCATTTCCTGTGGTCGGTCATTTTAGACCAAAGAGCACAAGTTGTTTTTTTTTTTTTTTTGGAATCGTGCCCTCATTTTTTATGTGTGTTCACATTCCAAATGCCATAAAAGTCACTGAATTTGGTACCGTTCTGATGAAGCTGTGATTTTTGAAAAATTCAAAACCGAAAATGTTTCGGTCAAAAGTGACCGAAGAGAGGTGTGTATATAATGTTTGTGTGTGTGTGTGTGTGTGTGTATGTGAATGGGTGTGTTTATGAATGGGTGTGTTTTAGAGTGTCACCCCTTCACTGCTGTGTACTTTTTTTCAGCATTGTGGAGGAATTGTAGATTGTACACACAAAAATTCTCTGAATATTTGTATTTTTGTCGATTTCCCATTCATTTCCTGTGGTCGGTCATTTTAGACCAAAGAGCACAAGTTGTTTTTTTTTTTTTTTTTTTTTTGGAATCGTGCCCTCATTTTTTATGTGTGTTCACATTCCAAATGCCATAAAAGTCACTGAATTTGGTACCGTTCTGATGAAGCTGTGATTTTTTGAAAAATTCAAAACCGAAAATGTTTCGGTCAAAAGTGACCGAAGAGAGGTGTGTATATAATGTGTGTGTGTGTGTGTGTGTGTGTGTGAATGGGTGTGTTTATGAATGGGTGTGTTTTAGAGTGTCACCCCTTCACTGCTGTGTACTTTTTTTCAGCATTGTGGAGGATTTGTAGATTGTACACACAAAAATTCTCTGAATATTTGTATTTTTGTCGATTTCCCATTCATTTCCTATGGTCGGTCATTTTAGACCGAAGAGTACAAGTGTGACTATTTTTTTTACGACCACTTAGCCTGCTTGAATCATGCCCTCAATTTTTTTTTGTGTTGACATTCCAAATGGCATAAAAGTCACAGAGTTTCATACCATTCCGATGAAGCTGTGATTTTTAAAATTTTAAAACAGAAAAATTTTCGGTCAGAAGTGACCGAAGAGCACCAGAGGGATATTACTGCTTCTGTCATTTTTAGAGTTCATAGTTTCATATTAGCATGTTATTCAAGGACCCAGACGGCCCTTTCTGATGATCTTCTTGAGTTCTGGAAGTAAATAAACATACGGTGTGATTTTGCTCATGTCTGCAGTTAAACTGTAATGACTACACCAGGGACTTCTGCACCTTGGAAACATGCCGTTCAAATGAATAAACTCTGACAATGAAAGCACATTATGTGCAAGCATTGTCAGCGTAATTGTCTCCAGTCTGTAACTGGCTCTCTTTAATTTGTATGCGCACATCACTACTGTTAACTGTTATTAATTAGTGCTGTAAATAGAGTATGTATAATAGAGTACTGCATCAAATGAAACAATAGTTTAATAAAGCAATAAGCCACAAGAGGTGTTTATGGGTTTATGAACATTTGTGGGCTTTTTAAAATGTGTGCTTATAATTAATCTAATTTAGCATCAGCCACAAAATGTTAAATGGTCATTTTCCTGGTCACTATTAGGAAACCTTGACCTCAGGGTTGAGATTGCTTTCAGTATTTGACTAAGAGAGCATAAAGAGAATGGCGAGTTAATGGTTGTTTAATCGTTGTTAAATGTCTCAGTGTGTCATTAACATCGCTAATTGAAATCAATAAAGTTAGGGATCAGAGTGTTCTCTGAAAAATGCAGACTGTCATCCATAGGGCTTTTCATTTATCTCCGTTTAAAAGTCATTTTAATTGATTCTAAAAGTAAAATAAGGATTTAACCTACAATTAGTCTTGGATGACCCACAGTCCACATTAGAATGAATATCCAATAATTCTCCAAAAAGTTTTTAACGTTTGTGTGAGGTGGTTTTGACTTGTGCAGGGGGGTAAATGTGAATAATGGGAGATGGAAACTTATTTCCCGAATAAATGCCTTCACGCGCATCAAATAAGTCATGTGACTTTGCGCTATGGGATGGCATAACTTGACTAAGCAGTGGACCGATCTTGTTGCACAGCATCTGAAATGTTGTTACTGTATGGTCATTCTTAAATGCCCGAGCAAAGTCTGTCGTTAAAGTATTTATGTATTATTGCCTCCCAGAACTGTCGACAGGACCGAGCACCCTTGTCCTAAACTGTTCGTCGCAGGCTTAAGTGTCTTATGTCATTGGAAACCTTGGCTCACGCCAGACAAAATGCACACCTCTGATTTGTCTGTCACCCTGCAAAATTTTCGGGTATTTTGCAGTTTTTGAAAAACCTACTTTTGCGAACCAGTCCTCGGTTTTTTGCCCGATTGGAACATTATTATTATTCTCTGGACAGTGAATATCAATAATTATCAAAACGTGAAAAAATTCGCTGAGTTTGGCCACTTGGTGGCGCTGTAAGATGGAAAAAAAACCCATAAAAACAGTCATAACTATGCACCCGTTTGTCCTAACGATATGAAAATGGAGTATGCACGATTTTTAAAAAAGGACGTTTTTTAAAAAACATGGCTGCCATTGGCTGATGAACTTTGAGCACAAGGTTAACAGAGGTCGATCGGAACGAAACTCTGTGGGCCTGTTTGACTCATGGCCCTAGAGGTCTGTGAGAAATTTGATAGAAATTGGCCATATCGCATTGTTCAAGGGTGTAAGCGGTTGTATATTGTTTTTCACACCTATACAGGATATTCAAATCATACGGTAGACCTCCTCTTGCACGAACACCTTAGAACCACTGCTGTCAATCAAACCATTTGTTAAATGATTGAGAAAATGTAAACTAAAATGTAAACTTATGCTAGTCCTAGGTTTTTCGCTCAATCTGGAAAAAAACCCTACAGTGCAATAATGATGAAAATGTTGAAATTTATCAGTTGGCAAGCTACGATTGGGTCATTTAGAAAAGAGGCCTGTCCAAATATACCCAAAAGCCTAAAGGTAAACTCAAAACTTCACAAAACCTGGTGAGCACATATGGCAGGTGATTCTGAACAAGCATGCAAAGTTTCAGGGAGATCGAACCACAGCTGGTGCTATAGCAGTCATAAATGTTAAAAAAACATCATTTCTATGGCAAATTTCCTGTATGTGCCACAAATGATTTTTAAATTTATTGATTTAGTTGGTTACAGGCTTGCTAAAAAATATGTTATGTCTTTTTTCGTATGTGTTTAAATGCCTTAAAGTGCTTGAACCATGGTAATTGCTGCTTGCAGTTATATTAAATATGGAAATTATTATATTTAGTGGCTTCTTTTACATTTCTTTTTTGTCAGTTCATCAGAAAGTGACGATTTTGTTCTCTTTTACTTATTGAATGAGTTAAATTTGCAACTTTGTTATGCTAATTTGGAACCATTATTATCAGTTATCAATGCTGAAAACCGTTGTGCTACCTAATATTTTTGTCGAAACCGTGATGCTTTTTTTCTTTGAATAGAACAGCATTTATTTGAAATGGAAATCTTTTGTAACAATGTAAAAGTCTTTACTGTCACTTTTGGTGGATGAATCTTTTCTGAATAAAAGTATTAAAAACAACTTTTAAATTATAGTGTATGTCTCAGACAAATACAAACTTTTTCAATCGTCGGCGCTAAAGTTCATATTCAGAGTCCACACTTTTTGTGATGAGGTTTTTGTATAAAACAGACATGAGCAGAGTCAATGAGGCAAGACTGGAGACTGAACAAATGATCATTTGAAATGACTGAGCTGAATCGTAAAAGCTTCCTGCACAGTGATGCAGCAGAATGCTCTTTCTGCTCTTTGTCATGACTAATCCTCTTTACTGGATAAAAAACACAGCTGTAGTGTTGTAAATGTGCTCCCAGGGCTCTTTTCTTTAATTCTAAATTGCAGGTTACACTTTCATTGGGTTGCAGCAATTTACTAGTTTAGACAGGACTGAAAAACAGAACATGGTGTGGTAGGACATTAGCCTCTCAGGTTATTAACTCACAAGAAACAGCAAAATGTATGTGTATGTGTGTGTGTGTGGGTATATATATACTAACTGAACCAACCAAGCCATCACCACTTGGTAATAAATGGATTCTGTCCTTTTGCACTTTGGTGGGAATTACATCCCTGGTTGTTGGTCTTGTAAGGCAGCTGTTTGTGCAGTGCAGTTGTAAATGTACATGCTGACTTATTACTGTTCTCGTTTAAACCGCAGGATAGTTCTCAGGTGGAGAGCTCTACAAAAGAAAATGAAACTGTTGAGATAGTGAATGGGAAATCCCACAGAGTACAGTCTAACACCTTCCTCTCACTCCCTCCGTCTCTCCTGCCATCTTTGTGTCTACGATTGTGGAGGTCCAGTCGCTGGCAGCTGTCTAATAGAATCAGAAGCATGAAACTGTGTAATCATCTTGGTCACAGGCCCAGGAAGCCGTGTGTGTGTGATAGACGTTGTCGGTGTTCATTTGTTCACACTTGTTCGGTGTACAGGTATTCTGTTGGTTATTTTCTGTTTCAGAGATGAAACTGGCACAGATCCATTCGCATTGTCTCAGTGCCATCATGCAGAAAATGTAAAGTGCTAATGATAGAGGTTACCTGTCATATCAAAACATTGCTCAACAGTTCAGAATATCGCTTAAATCTTTGCTATTTTATTAATCGTTTCAGCAATCCCTGAGGATCCTCAGGCGGCCGAGGCATTTTACTCCGTGGATGAGTTTGAGTCATGCTCGGAGGAAGATTCAGATGGAGAGGAAGACTCAAAGGATAATCTCCCCACAGACCCATCCTGTCAGACATGTGGACAGGTGAGGAGAGATCCGCCGCCTGAGAGAAACTCTTGTCAATCAGCTTGTGTGACTATGTGATATTTACATTCATAGAAGATTTAACTCATGTGCTGCTAAACTAAAACAATGAAACAGTGAAATATACACTTTTTTTCTTGAAACTAAAAAAGTAAGATACAAATAAAATATATGTGACACTGAACCACAAAACCAGTCGTAAGTAGCATG
This sequence comes from Labeo rohita, assembly GCF_022985175.1. Lineage (NCBI taxonomy): Eukaryota > Metazoa > Chordata > Actinopteri > Cypriniformes > Cyprinidae > Labeo > Labeo rohita. The sequence continues at coordinate 8,767,474 of NC_066884.1, read as the reverse complement.
TACATTTGTAGCATTTGTAGCATTAAAGATCATGTCCATGAAGATGTTTTGTAAATTTCTTTCCGTAAATATATCAAAACTTAATTTTTGATTAGTAAAATGTATTGCTAAGAACTTAATTTGGACAACTTGGACACCTCTCAATATTTTGACATTTTTGCATCCTCAGATTCCAGATTTTAAAATAGCTGTACATCAATACATACATCAATAGAAAGCTTATATAAATCTCAAATTGACCCTTATGACTGGTTTTGTGGTCATATATAGAAACATATATACATATGTAGGGTCACATATATAGAAATTAATACTTTTATTCAGCAGTAAATTGATCAAATGTGACATTCATACTATTACAAGAGAATGATAATGTTACAAATGTTTTCTGTTTCCAATAAATGCTGTACTTTTGAACTTTTAATTCATCAAAGAATCCTTAAAAACTTTAATTTCCACAAAAATATTAAGCAGAAAAAACACTGATGATAATAACAAATGCTGCTTGACAACCAAATCAGCATATCTGAATGATTTCTAAATGATCATGTAACACTGGAGACTGGAGTAATGGCTGCAGAAAAGTCAGCTTTGAATTCATAAATAAATTGTAAATAAATTATATTTTATTCATGTAAACAAATTACATTTAAATGACATGTATTGCATTTTTAAAACTATGATAGTCTAAACACGGAGTGAAATATTTATAAATCATTTCCACACTTTATTTGTAAAAAAAAATAAATGTCTTGTATAAAATTGTGGCAAATTTAATTGTGCATAATTTTTAATCAAACTGTAAAATATAATATATAATAATTTATTGTTAATATTTAATATTTAATAATATTTAATGTATTATGGAAAAGTTTATGATGTTTCACAAGAATGAAAAAAATTCTGTTATGAATGTACAGTATATGTACAAAAATTACTCGATGACTTTTTAAAATAATATGACAGTCTAAACACAGAGTGAAATATTTATAAATTATTTCCATATTTTATTTTTAAAAAACTGGTTTAACTTTTTGGTCTTGTATAAAATTGTGGTAATTTTAATTGTGCATAATTTTCAATCAAACTGTAAAATATAATATATAATAATTTTATTTTTAATATTTACTATTTAATAATATTTAATATATTATGGAAAAGTTCATTATATATATATATATATATAATGCACTATATTTCACAATGTTACTGTTTTTACTGTATTTTTGATCAAATAAATTCTGCCTCTCTCTCTCTCTCTCTCTCTCTCTCTCTATATATATATATATATATATATATATTTGTATGTATATAAATATATAGAGGATATTTTACACTTAAAAAAAAATTTAAATAGAAAAGAGTTATTTTAAATTAAAGTAAGTAATAATATTTCACAGTACTACTGTTTTTACTGTATTTTATTATCAGATAAATGCAGCCTTGCTGAGCATAAAAGTCATCTTTCTACCAATATGTTAAAAAATATTAATGACCCCAAACTTTTAAACACTAGTATATATGGTACTATTATAAAGTACTATTTTGATTATTGTTTTCTAATTATTTATCTTTTATGACCACACATTCATTTAGAGACTTAGAATATACAGTATGTACTTTTAAACATGAATTTGTTGCACTGCAACCATTTAAACTGAACTAATGAAGTAAATGGTGGCCAATTACTTACACTTTCCTTCACACATTCATACAGTATACATCTGAACATAAACTGCATCAGCTAGCCATATGCTAATACCATATTTCCTTCCATCCTCAAGGACACTTTTGGTTTGATATTCCTCAAGTATCCTCTTTTTCTTTCCAGTATCTTTTTGAATTATTCACACACTAAACTCAAAGACACCCTGAAGTCTTAATAAGCCCTCATTGACAGGATCATCTGTTTATGAAGCATGGAATAAGAGGAATTCAGTCCTATCTCACATGCACTCGAGTCCACAGGTAATCGTTAACGTACAGGTAATATGATACTGCTTGTCTACGATGTTATAGTCTGCATTATGCAAATGCATTTTGCCCATAGAGGGTTTTCTCAGCCAAGCTCAAACTCATTATTGCAGATACTTTGTAGTGCTTGAATTTTGCGGCACAACAGCAAACACATACGTTCAGATCAGGTGCGAAAGAGCCAGGGGCTCATCTGGACTCCCAAGAGATCACCAGCTACGCACCTCAGCAGACTCTTAAAGCGGCAATCCAATACCGGGCTTCTGCACGATTCGATCAGGCCAGCCGAGATAGATTAAAACTATTTGTCACCATTGAGAGGAAGGGAAAAAACGCAGAACCGTTATGGTATAAGTATGAAACCAAAAGAGAGAGTGGAATAGACTTCTGCCCCAGTGGATATTTGATAATTAGCTGGCTCACAGTAAGAGCGGAGTGGCGATGTTTGTGCTGCCAGCCGTGGCCGGCTGAGATTCCCCAGAATTGCGGATAGAAGAATTGCATTTCGTAAATAGCAGAATAATACATAGCCGGTCCTTCTGCGCCACTGTTTTTTTTTTTTTTTTCTTTTCTCATTTTGATGTTTTGCACAGATGGCATGACTTGATACCCTTGAACTGCCCAAAGGCCTTTGCCTTCTACCACAATGCACTGGTGCCTTATTCACAATAAACTAGGTCCCGCTTTCTGCAAACCAACTGGGGCTTAAATATGGTTTTCCGTGCGTAATATTGGGTTTCTTCATGTGTTTGCACTTTTTGCTTCTTTTTAAATGCATTTTCATGTATATATTTTTATTGTTTTAGCAATTTCTCAGACCTTTAATATTAAAATATAAAATCCAGCATAAAAAATGCATTGCATTTTTAAAACTAGGACAGCCTAAACATAGAGTGAAATATTTATTATTTCCATATTTTATTTGTAAAAAAATGTTTGTTAACAGTTACTTTTTTCCATACACAAAAAAGTATTGTATAAAATTGTGGCAATTATAATTGTGCGTAATTTTCAATCAGACTGTAAAAAACAAAACAATAATAATAATAATAATACATTAATTATTATCAATAATAATAGTTATAATAATAATAGTGGGTTTTATTTGATTTCAAAACTGCTTTAAATGAGATAGGGAAACTATCATAATGTTTAACAAAACTGAAAAAAGTGTATGTAAAAATGTGGTCATCTTGTATAATTGTGGCAATTGTAATTCTACATAATTTTCAATCAAACTATAAAATATAATAATAATAATAATTATTATTATTTTTGTTGTTGTTGTTATACATTAATTATTGCCATTAGAAATAATAATAATTGTGGGTTTTATTTTAAATTAAAGTTGTTGTAAATGAGATGGGGAAATTATCATTATGTTTTGCAAAAATGAAAAAAAAACAAAAAAAAAAAAAAAAAAAAAACAATATGTTGAAAAAGTGGCCATCTTGTGTAAATTGTGGCAGTTGTAATTGTACACAATTTTTAAACAAACTGTAAAGTATAATAATCATTATATTTATTATATTATATATTAATTAAATTAATTTATTTATTAATAATAATTATTGTTATTATACATTAATTATTATCAATAATAATAATAATAATAATAATAATAATAATAATAATAGTGGGATTTATTTTATTTCAAATTTGCTGTAAATGAGATGTGGAAATTATAATGTTTTGCAAAAAATTAAAAAGTATATGTAAAAAAGTGGTCATCTTGTGTAAAATTGTGGCAATTGTAATTGTGCATACTTTTCAATCAAACTAAAATATAATAATAATAATAATAATAATAATAATGTAAATGAGATGGGGAAATTATCATAATGTTCAAAAATGAAAAAAAAAATGTAAAATAATAATAATAATAATAAAAAGTGGGTTTTATTTGATTTCAAAACTTTTATAAATGAGATGGAGACATTATCGTTTCGCAACGATATTATTATTATTATTATTATTTCGCAAAAAATGAAAAAAGTATATGTTAAAAAAGTTGTAAAAAATTTTTAATTGTGCATAATTAAAATTGTGCATAAGTTTTATTTTATTTCAAAACTGTTGTAAATGAGATGTGGTGGAAATCTTTGATGGAAATGTTCATGATTTTTGTTAATAACAAAAAATTATATTTAATCCTGTGATGAATGTTTATGTACTTTTGAACAGTTCATTTACTAGTTATTTTTTTAAGAAAGTAAGAGTGTGAATATGTGTTTTAGGAGAGGTTATTTTCTAAAGGTCCATAAAGGGCAAAAGTGTACGTTATTATGTTGCTGATGGACCTTTAGCCCTGCTTCAGACTCATTCAGTCTATCCTAGAGGCTTTCATCTTAACAAGGTGAATGTCTCGAGAGTATAAAACCCCTTAGGTTCCCTTTATCATGGTGCCAGTTCACCCCTCTGGGTCACGTCATCATTTCAGATAGGAGGCCCATTGATCCAGAATGGTGTTTATAGGACCTGTATTTCAAGACCCCTGTATGGCTAGACTGACATTAGGGAGTTGATCTAAACAGAAGGCATTCTCTCAGCCCTGTAATTTCGACTAATATTATGATGTCTCAATATGTAGGCCAGAGGGAACATATGGTGTGTTTCAGGCTGAACGTGTGTCCCCTTCTTGTGTGTCCTTGTGTGTGTCAGGACAGTGACCTGGAGGCCATGATCAGACACATGGAGAATGTTTTGGATGGTGACTCAGTTGGTGAGTATTTATATGATCTTACACACAGGAAAATGCATAAAACATAATGTGCTGGTTTTTGTTTTTGTTTTTTTCTTTTTTGTTCAGTGTACCAATACAGCCTCACTGGCAGGTTCACTCCATTACCAAAGTGAGATATATAGCATCTTACTCTAACAGTGACTGGCCAATTACATGAGGGGTCAGCGAGCAGACAAAAACTGCTTATTGAAGGTCACAGGGCTGTGAAAATGATACATTCTTCTAAAGACACGCAAGCGTGCTCATTTAGCTCCATACACGTAGAATGAATGACCCATTTGCCAGTTTCACCCCTCTCAGTGTGTGATACTGATATTTTTTTCTTGTTCCTGATGACTCTGAGGTGAGAATGTCAGGAAGCTTGTTTGTCTGCCACTTGAAGCCATGGTGACATTGATTAGGTAATTCATGAGAGGCTATTTACAGGTTCTGACCACATCTGATCAGTTCTGTGCATTTCCTCATCGATAGTACTGGAGTATTTATGTCCAACTCAGTTTCTTTCCTGGTTTATTTTACCTTCCTAGGTTTCAAATGCTTTATATAAATTGCCATTTTGGTCCACATCAGTCTCTGACTATATTTTTTCTGCCTATAAAGTACATTCTGGACAAATATCACACTGAATGTGCAAATGTATTAGCCTAAATATTTTATACATACATTTATATTTTAGATTTTTTACATTATTTTATCTATTTATGTCCCTCATATTCATCTTAATGTAGATTCTTATTCAATTTTAATTTCTCTTTTTATTTTATTTTTTTTTATTTTGAAACCTTAATCTATTTATGTATTATTTAAAACATTTTATGAATTGTTTGGTTTGAAAAGTGTGCTTTGTGCATGTCTTTTTTCATTATTATTTTTCACAATTATATTTATAATTTATTTATTTATGTCCCTCATATAATGTAGAATCTTATTCAGTTATTCAACTAATTTGGTTTTAGTTTTTTTTTTTTTTTATATATATATATTTTATTTTATTTTATTTTATTTATTTATTTTTATTATTTTATTATTTTTATAGATTTTATTCTTAATCTATTTCTCTATCATTTAAAAACCTTTTCTGTTTGTTGGTTGGAAAAGTGTGCTTTGTGCATATATATGTTTGTTTTTCATTAGTTTTTCATGAGTATATTTATAATTTATTTATTTATGTCCCTCAAATTCCTTCATATAATGTAGCAACTTATTTTATTTTATTTTATTTTATTTTATTTTATTTTATTTTATTTTTGTATCATGTAAAACCTTTTATGTATTGTTTGGTTGGAAAACTGTGCTTTGTGCATATATGTCTTTGTGCATATGTCATTATTTTTTTACAATTATATTTATAATTTATTTATTTATGTCCCTCATATAATGTAGAATGTAATTCAATTGTTCAACTATTTTTATTTTATTTTATTTTATTTTATTTTATTTTGAGACCTTAATCTATTTCTGTATCATTTAAAACCTTTTATGAATTGTTTGGTTGGAAAAGTGTGCTTTGTGCATATATATCTTTGTTTTTCATTATTTGTTTTACAGTTATATTTATAATTTATTTATTTATGTCCCTCATATAATGTAGAATGTAATTCAATTGTTCAACTATTTTATTTCATTTCATTTATTTTGACACCTTAATATATTTCTGTATTATTTAAAACTTTTTCGTGAAATGTTCGGTTTGAAAAATGCTTGTGCATTTCTTTAAATGCTGCTTGGTATTATCAAATTCAATGGCATTCATACATTTCTAGGTGTCTTTGCTTTTTCAGACCATTGTGAATGAGCGATTATGTATAACAGCTTGAGTTAGCATTTATTTGTGATTGTTTTCATGACTGATATCATTTCTCAACAGCTTTTGTCGAAACCTATTATTCACAAAAATGACCAGACAGATGACCAAATCCTCATATCAGGCCATATATAATAACAATACACTATTCACCAATCCTCCTGTCCCCAGTAATGAAAATGTTATTCCTAACTCCTGAACTCGGCTTATCTGTAGAGAAAGATGCATGATAGCTGTGTTAGGACAATGCATGATGGGTAATATCAGCCTAGGGTTGGTCTTTTGGCATCAGTATGAGAAGAAACACTTTTCTAACTTTATCTTCTTTCTTTCTTTTTCCAACCACTTTGTCAGCACAATGAATGTCAGATTTGCGCAGCCATAAGAAAAAGAATAGATGGAAAATGTGGAGAGAAAAATAATCGTTTTTGGCTCGAAGTGAGCAGCAGTAGATTTGATTTCAGGTGATGCCTTCATCTTGAACTATCTGACTAAACTGCAGTTCAAAAGATGGATTTAGGTGCACTTTTAATGACAAGTAAAATAAAGTAACAGGAAAGTGGTATTCATCCGGCAGTGACATTATACACCCAAACACATATTTGACGTACGGTACACAACACAGTGCACAAGGTGCTTTGACACATGACTTCTGTGTCCCCTCATCACCTGGTGACTTCTCAAACACACACACACACACACAATCTGGTTTGGCTTGCTGAACCGTAACACACATGTCACTGTGGCTGACAGCTCAGAAATGCAGCTTTCTGCTTGAGCTCCACTATCACATCTCTGACTTCATCCAGCTCTGGCCTACATAAAAGTGTAGCTGAAACTTTAACAAACCTTTTGCTTTATGAATTTATTCATGTAAAATATCTTCCCCTGGTACCTGTTGTCCTTTGTTATTCTCTAATAGCCATGATGTCAAGGAAGTCATAAACTCTACAATATTCTGCAATAAAAATGGCTTTTTATTAGAGACTAACTCATAAACATTCATAATAAATGTGAAAAATATGTGCAGATAAACACTTTTATTGCACTGGAGTAGATGCACTGTGTTGGTTGTTTGTGATTTTCTTTTTATTATTTTCTTGCTGCATCATAGACAGCATAACACTGTAATGTATATCTCTGTGTGATAACCAGAATCAATAAGGCCACTTCCTTCAGATTCAGACCCCTCGCTTGTTACCAGCTCATTTTTTGTTAACCCAAGTCATTTAAAAAAAAATAATAATAATAAAAAAATAAAAATTTGCATACATTACTGTTAAAAAGTTTGGGGTTGGATTTGAGGTAAGATTTTTAAAATGATTTTTTAAAATTACAATTAGAACAGTAATATTGTGAAGCATTATTAAAATTTAAAATAACATTTTATTTTATTTTTTTAATATTATTTTTGTATGGAAGCCTGTTTTAGCCACTGAATTAAAATTTAAAAAAAAGGTTACTGCAATTTTTTTTAAATCTCACAATTCTGACTTTTTTCATAGAATTGCAAGATAAAGCTCACAATTCTGACTTTTTTTTCCACAGTACTGTAAGAGTTTATATCTCTCAATTCTGACCTTTTTGCACGCAATTCTGACTTTTTTTTTCACAGAACTCTAAGATAAAAACTTTTGAGAATTGCATGATATAAACTCACAATTGCAAGTTATAAAGTCAGAACTGCAAAATATATTCTCACAGTTCTGACCTTTTCTTACACAAATGCAAGTTTGTATCCGGCAAATCTGACTTTTTTCTCGCAGTTGCGAGTTTATACTGTATCTCGCAATTCTGACCTTTTTGCACGCAATTCTGACTTTTTTCACAGAGCTGTAAGATAAACTTGCAGTTTTGACTTTTTCTCAGAATTGCGTGATAACTTACAATTGCAAGAAATAAATTCAGAATTGCAAGATAAAAACGTGCAATTATGACCTTTCTTACACAAATGTGAGTTTGTATCTTGCAATTCTGACTTTTGTCTTGCAATTGTGAGTTTATATCTCTTAATTCTGACCTTTTTGCCCACAGTTCTGACTGTTTTTCACAGAATTGTATGATATAAATTCACAAATATGAGAAATAAAGTCTGAACTGTGAGACAGCTTGCAATTCTGGCTTTTTTCTTGCAATTGCAAGTTTTTATCTCACAATTCTGTGAAAAAAAGTCGGAATTGTGAGAGAATTGCAAGTTTATAAACTTAAATTCTGACTTTATAACTAGCAATTGCAAGTTTATTCCTCACAATTCAGAATTGCGAAATGTAAACTTACAATTGCGAGAAAAAAAATCTGAATTGTGAGATAAAAAGTTGCAAAAACCTTTTTAAAAAAAAAAATTATTCAGTGACTAAAATGGGCTTTCCACACATTAAATGTTTGAAAAGTTTAAAATGTGTGCATTTATTTATTTATTTACATACTGTGTATATAATGTGTAGCGGCAATTTATTTTAGTCTGCAAATTTCAAGCTTCTTCATGCAAAAGTCCACAGACAAATCAATTCAGTGAAGTCAGTCAGAACTTTTATCTGACATTATATATAAACTGTGTTTGTGTTTCAGGAGCTGAAGCAGAGGAACAGAAGCCTCAGCTGGGTTCTCTGGGAGTTGGTAGCATCAATACCTCCATGGCTGAGGGCAGAATACAGCGAATGAGAGAGTGAGTATGAGTTTCTAACATACCCCAGACACCTCACAATGGGTCTTATTCACTAATAATTGCATTGACTGTACCTACATGCTCAGAAGAGTTTTTATGGAGAATCTGTCCTAGATAAAGTTTCTCTATATCATATCATATATCTCGTATCATATGTGTGTCTCTCAGCACAATAAGACCAAGAAGTTTTGACCAGCTAGTAGGTTTCTTCTGATATAATCCACCTGCCACTGCAATCAGCATACTGTCTGACACGGTTCTGTATTTGAGCCTGCTTTTCTTGCTCCAGAGGCTCCTAAACCCATCCTGCCTCTCTTTTGTTCCTAAAGCCCGAGTCTGATCTTCACAGAGCCAGGCAGATGTTTGGCTCACAACTAAAACCAGCATGAGCCAGACTCTGAGCTGCTCTGATGATTTATCAGAAATAGTACAATCTGTAGTGCTGTATCAGCAGGCCACTAAGTATGCATTTAAAAAAATGTCATCAGGACTGTAGCATTGATTCTTAATTGTTTTTAAAATGATCATTTAGCACTTAAATGGCTTTGTCACTTCCTGCTTTAATTTTCTTTAAAATGGCTTTGACTTGCAATAGCGATTCTAGTGCTCATTTCCCTATTGTATATCACTGTTCCGTGTAATTCAATTCAAGCATTATGTGAGTATGGTATGAACATTATATGAGCATTATATGAATACAAAATTAAATTTAGGCACCTCTGGACAGCATTTCCAAACGTGAACAAATGTCTGAAAGCACAAAAAAAAAACATATTTATTGGTCCTTTTGTACACTGTTGTATATATCAATATCTGCACCTGCTGTGTTAGTAAACTAATAATCTCGGTGACTCCTCCCAGTGGTGTGTTTATCTAGGTACGTTTTAATATGAGGCCCTGCTTGGAGTGTCATTTATAATACATAAAGCCAATTTGCTATTTTTCAGGTTATTGCACACAGAAGCTTTTCCATTTTTCTTCAGGATATCGCTGTCTTTTTCTGTATAGATACTTTCAGCTTCTTTTCTGTTTCCTTAGGTTTTTTATTTTGGGAGAAATTAATAAGAATGTATTAAACTGATCAAAATTGAAAGTAGACATTTACAGTGCTACCAAAAATTTCTCTTACCAAAGATTTCTATTCTATGTCTATGCCAGTTTTAAAACCCCTTCCCTAACATACCATATTTTACCTTTCCGTTCCATACCACACCGTACCATTCTCCAGTATAGTATGGTATATCTGACTAAAATATCACAATACTACTACTGAACCGATACTATTTTAATGGTTACATTTAAAAAAATATTTAACAAAAAGCATGTCAAATTAATTGAAATCATGACACTTGCAGAATTTAACAGCAATTTATTACAAGTTAAACAGAAATTACATGCCCTATGAAATACATTTAATTTTTCTCAAATTCAGTTTTGTTTGTGAATCTCTGTTTTCCATTAATTTTTTTATTCTATTTTAATAATAATAATCAAAAGCATGTCTAATGAATTTATAAAGGATAATTAAATTATTAATTTATTATATGCTGTATATTAATTTATTATATGCTTTTCAGAAATACTGTGTTGTGTATTTACAATTTTCTGGTAAATAATTGTGGTAAATATTTTTTTCTGGTAAATATCCATTAAACATTGTTTTAATATTTTATTAGTAGTAGTAGTACTATCTTTACATTAAGTAATATATTAATATATTTCTAGCTGTCAAGTTAAACCGAACTTTTATTTTGACGGGTTGCTGTGAAGACCTTTAGGATTTTCATTACATTACGATAGTTTTCCGCGAAAGAAAATGCTCATGAAGTGACTCTCAGAGCAGTTCAAGAGATAATGTTCATGTGTTCATGTGCTCATATATTGAGGCGGCAGAGGCTGAAAACACCGCGAGCGTCACGCTCATGTGTGTAGTAAACAAAACATGCGCGTCTGTGCCATTTACTAACACAGACATGCAGAAATACGTCTCTTATTAAAATGCATTCTTAAAGTACCGGTACTAGTAAGATAAGGAATCGTACCGCGGTATTGCGGTACTTTTTAAGTACCGGTATATCGTGCAATACTACTCCAGTATAACCTTGGTAGAGTGCTCTCCTTTCAGCATGACTGCAAAACCTTTCCTGACGGCAAACTGGGCCTGTGGCTCCCCTACTGAGTGTGGGTTGAAGATATTAATAACAGAAGCGCTCTTCCTGTGAGGGCAGGAATTAGAGGCTGTCAGCTCCCTCTCTGCAAGTCTCATAAGAGCGTAAAGATGAGGAGGAGGGAGAAGGAGAGCACAGGTAGCAATTTACAACAGCTGCATGTTCCCTACACGGCCTCTCGTCAGCTGTGCGGTGAGTCTTGTTCTTCCAGATGCAGCTCCACTTAGTTCTCATTTCTTTTATTCAGAGTAAATAAGTTCTCAGGTATATGCAGGTGCGAGATGATTCTAGTGCTGCTGAACAAGTAAAATTCTCTTACTTTGTAAGTTGTTTTATTTAGTTGAGTCACTCTCAACTGAAGGAACTTTCAGCGAAGTAAAAATATATAGTCTGTGACTTCTCTGTCCTCTAGGATGATTTTGAAGTTATTATGCTTTATTTTTGTATTTTTAATTACTTTCTTGAATTATTTTAAAAAATGTTCAAAAGACTATTAAATATAAATTTATCAAATATTTTTAAACTTCCCCTAAATAATAAAGTATTTAAAGTGTTACAATAAGTCAATTTCTACTTGGCACTTTTTCTGAGAATTTAAAAAATAAGGGGGGGAAAGATAGGGTGCAATTTGTACTTGTTATAACAAAGAATCATCCTCTTTACTGCTGCCATAACCTTCACATCAAATATTTTAAAGATAAATTGATATTTTGCAGAAATATTTTTTATGTGGTCATGGTGGAAAAGAAATAGGAGTGACAGGAGAGCAAATTTCTGCCAGGGTAAAGGACACTGTTTGAAAACCACAAAAATATTTTGTTACCATTACCAACTGTCCATTACTTTTTTTGTTTTTATTTAATTACTTTTTTTATTATTAAATTGAACTGCTAACTTGCTGTGTACAAAACACAGTACATAGCTTAATAACAAGATTTGAGTTTTGAATAATCTTTTTTATATTTTCAGTTTTCCTTTTAATTTATTTAAATTCTAGTCATTTTTTATATGCTTTCTCTATTTTTATTCATTTTTACTTATTTATTTATTTACACTAACAGTCCAAAGTTTTTAACAGTGATTTTAATAATATATATATATTTTTTTAAGTCTCTTCTGCTCACCAAGCCTGGATTTATTTGATCCAAAGTACAGCAAAAACAGTAAAATGTTGACATATTTTTACTATTTAAAATAACTGTTTTCTATTTTAATATATTTTAAAATGTAATTTATTCCTGTGATCATATATACATTTTCAGCATCATTACTCCAGTCTTAATTATAGAAATGAATACTTTTATTTAGCAAGAAATTAATACTTTGATTTTTTTTTTTTTTTTTTTTAGTTTTAAATTGATCAAAAGTGGTAAATGCCAGAAAAATGCTGTTCTTCTGAACTTTATGTTCATCAAAGAAACCTAAAAAAAAAATCTACTTGGCTGTTTTCAACATAATAATAAGAATGTTTTTTGAGCAGCAATTCAGAATATTAGAATGATTTCTGAAGGATTATATGACTGAAGTAAAGACGCTATAAATTCAAATTTAAAATCACAGGAATAAATTACATTTTAAAATAATAAAACAGTGATTTTAAATAAAAAAAAAAAAAAAAATTTTACTGTTTTTGCTGTACTTTGATCAAATAAATGCAGGCTTGGTGAGCAGAAGAGACTTCTTTAAAAAAACATTAAAAATCTTACTGTTCAAAAACTTTTGACTGGTAGTGTACATTTGTTAGTTGCAAGGACAACATTTCTAATTTTCTTTATTTTTTGTTTTTGTTTCCATTAATGAAAAAACATTTTAAATAAGTTTACTTTTAGTTAAAAATCATTCAACTGGTCAAAAGTGCCTTTAACTGAAGAATCACCCATACTTCTTGAGTATCCTGCTCTGTTCAAGGACACTAGATACGTCAGCATTTATCAACAGATGCCATTAGACTGACTATTAGACTGTCAACGAATGTGTGATTGATTTCTTTTCCGTAAATGTTCATGTCAAAATCTTGACCTTGAAGGCAACGGATGCTTTTAATCTTATTCTGGGCTCATGCCTCCTACGGATGCATGTCTGTATCAGCTCATTTGGATTTTATATGAAGCAAATCCCTTTCCTCTAAAAGCCACTTGTCAGACGTGAGATTTGAACCCACGCCCCCATTTGAAGACCAGCATGCTCTTCCTCTGAGAAGACTGAATCGTCTTGAGTCAGCCCTTCTGACAGTAAAACTCTTTCATTGTGCTCTTTAGATTTCAGTACGTTATACAGTATGTGCGCTTGGAGAATAACTCGAGGACAGCACTCAAGGGTGTATCTGAAAACAAAAGCGTCTTCTCTAGATGATGCTGTTTGATGTGATCGTTTGATGACGATAACACTACACCTTCACCTAGCTGATCTCTGCATGACACATGAGTTCTCTCCAACTTGTTGATGGATGGTATTGCGTCTTCAGTTGATCATTATGTAGGACTTCTTTTGTTGACTGCAGCTCATTAAGCTTTTGAAAACAGCCGATCAAAGCTGTGGCAGGAAGTGTACATTCACTGAGATATAGGTCCTCTTTTATCAGAGCGTGCACAGAGAATCGTTTGAGCTGTCGACGTGACGGCCCAGAGCGGTAGCTGCTTGTACTGTAAGTCATCATGCTTTTGTTGTTGAGGAGGTTCCCAGGGTTTGGGGAGCTCTCTATAGAAGGACGGAGAGTGGTGATTGCAAAGGAAAGAGCCTGGAGTTGGCCAGGAAGTGTCGGGGTGGGAGGAGAGCTGTGTTTATCATGCTGGGAGTCGGGGCTGATTGCAGCTCAGCCTTGATTACCACCACTAATCAGCTGGAAATGGACTATGTGTGTGTGTGTATGAGTGGGCGTGTGTGTGTGTGTGTGTTTGCAGCACAGTTTAAGTTTGTCGACTTAGAAAGAAACGCCTCTCTTATATGAAAGCACTGTCTGAAATTGGCTTATGAGACAACAGTGTTGAAGAGGGCTGGTCGTTGTGATCTCAAAGGTCTCTCAGTAATAATTGTCTTTATTCCTGGCGTCTTGACAGTCATGAGTCATAATAACAGAGGGGTCTGATTGCTCTCCTTTTACGGTGTCTTAAACTTTATGACTAGCATACTTACCTTTGTCCTTCATAAAAAAAGGACATTTCTAATGCATTGCTTGATTTAGTTGTCACAGTATAACTGTTCTTATGGGGAACAGTTTTGAAATATTCTTTCACTTTTTTGAATTTTGAGTGATTTACTACACCTGTTTCTTAGAAAAGTTATGAATTGAGCAAAAGCTTTCCAGTCTGTATTTCCCAGAGTTTTAACATTTTGAGAGAAACATACAGCATGCACTGCTGGAAATGAAATTTTCATTTTCAGGTGAACTATCCATTTAGTGGGGATAAAAACTATTAAAAATGCATCATATCCCAGTGGGAATTTCTAGGAATTTTATATTAGGAAATTCATAGTGGAAATTACGACAGCGCTTTAGTGCCACATTAAAAACAAAAAAAACTAAGACTACAAGATTAAAGTTATAATATTTAGAGAATAAAGTCAAAATTATTCTTGAAACATTTGGACTTTATTCTCGCAACATTTTAACTTTATTCTCAAAATTTTGAATTTATTCTCGAAACGTTTTGTCTTTATTCTCTAAATATTTTGTCTTTATTCTCAAAATATTTCAACTTTATTTTTTAAATATTTTGTCTTTATTCTCAAAACATTTTGACTTTATTCTCGAAACATTTCCAGTTTATTCTCAAAACATTTTGTCTTTATTCTCAAAATATTTCGTCTTTATTCTCTAAATATTTTGTATTTATTCTCTGAATATTTCTTCTTTATTCTCAAAACATTTTGACTTTATTCTCGAAACATTTTAAGTTTATTCTCAAAACATTTTGTCTTTATTCTCAAAATATTTTGTCTTTATTCTCGAAATATTTCGTCTTTATTCTCTGAATATTTCATCTTTATTCTTGAAACATTTTGACTTTATTCTCGAAACATTTTAAGTTTATTCTCAAAACATTTTGTCTTTATTCTCAAAACATTTCGACTTTATTCTCGATTGATCAATTGATAGTTTTGTTCTAAAAAAAAAATAAAAATAAATGTATAACTTTTTGTAGTTTTGTTCTATTTCAAATAGGTTGTTCTTTTTGAACTTTATATTAATCAAAGAACCCTGACAAAAATCCACAGTTTCCACAAAAATTTTGTTTTAACTGTTTAAAACATTGATAATAATAAGAAATGTTTCTTGAGAAGCAAATCAACATTTGGGTATTCGGCTTTGCATCACAGGAATAAATTACATTTTAAAATAGAAAAATTATTTTAAGTTGTAATAATATTTTAACATTTTACTGCTTTTATTTTTGATCACATAAATGCAGGCTTATTCTGCCTTAACAACCCCAACGATGGTGTTTACTGTTAATAAAAAACGTGTTTATGACATTTCCATAACCTCTTTTTGTTGGGTCACTTTAAAATCACTGTAAATTTCACCATGCTGGAGTGATCAAACTTATGAAGCACCTATATATTAAAGGGATAGTTCACCCAAAAATGAAAATTCTGTCATTAATTACTCACCATTATGCCGTTTCAAACCTGTAAGACCTTCGTTCATCTTCGGAAGACAAATTAAGATATTTTTCATGAAATTTAAGAGCTTTCTGTTCCTGCATAGACAGCAGTGCAACTACCACATTCAAGGTCCAGAAAGGTAGTAAGGACATTGTTAAAATAGTCCATTAGTGGTTCAACCGTAATGTTATGAAGCTACGATGACCCCAATGGTAATGTTCACTATTAATCACAGACGTGTTTTTGACATTTCCATAACCTCCTCTTGTTGGGGCACTTTAAAATCACTGTAAATATTCCATGCGGTTCATAAAGTAAAATAATTTGCTCTCTCCATTTCACCATGTTGGAGTGCTCAAACTTCCAGAGTCACAGTGAAACTCCAGGGGAGCGTGGAGAGAAGGAGACAGCAATTACCT
This sequence comes from Labeo rohita, assembly GCF_022985175.1. Taxonomy (NCBI): domain Eukaryota; kingdom Metazoa; phylum Chordata; class Actinopteri; order Cypriniformes; family Cyprinidae; genus Labeo; species Labeo rohita. The sequence goes on along the minus strand of NC_066884.1, from coordinate 8,751,096 downwards.
CACGCTGAAGTGGGCAGGGGGGGCACAATCGATTTAATCCCAGACCGAACGCGCTCATATCCCGCTCCCCATTACTGCAGAGGATTGAGCAGGCTGGAGGATTGCGCTCACTGAAGCCCGAGCTGATGCCACCGCAGCTCTGCCATTCCTCAGCATCAGCAGCTGTCTGCTGCTCATCAGGCCTGACACCTGTATGATATGACTGAAAATATGACTGCTGTCAGCCTCGAGGCATAACTTTCCCCTTTGACAGTCGACACTCTCGGGTGACCCATTATATCTTGTTAAGACAGCAATAACAGAACTAATGAGAAGTAGTGACAACAGGTATCCTACTGGAAAACAGTATGCTTGGTTGTGTAAAAACATCATTCTCGGAAATGAATGTTTTTCCAGTTTATAGTGTTTAAAATCAATTTCTGTACTACGTTAAATATTATATTAAGGGGATAGTTCACCCAAAAATAACCATTCTGTTCTTAATTACTTACCCTCATGTCGTTTCAAACTTGTGAGACCTTTGTTCATCTTCGGAAAACAAATTAAGAATTTTTTTATGAAATCCGAGAGCTTTCTGACCCTGACACAACTACCACGTTCAAGGCAGAGGTTGCACTAGACTTTAACATTGTACGTCATTTTGACGGACAGCGTCGTAAAAATTCCGTCATTATCTATTATTACCCGTCATTGTAATTTTCATATTTTAGTTAGAATAAAACATTTAATTGCTTTCATTTTTGTTCACATTTTTATTTTTAATCATGAACCTACAGGACGACAGCACAGTGTTTAAAAACAACAAAATACGCTAGGCTGGGTAAACAAACAAACAAAATAACAAACAAATTTATAGATTCTCATTTTAATGAACCAAAATCGATTCTTAAATCACAATTGATCTTTTGGTCTATGCTTTTTACAGTTGATGAATGAACAGTACATGTGCGTCTTCCTTCCAAAAAATAGCAACAGGCTAGGCTTTGTGTTACTTTTGATAAAACAAAGTGTCATATTTCAAATTCTGTCTATTTCATTAGGAAATTCAAGCAATAAGTACTGTCTTGGCGCTCTTTAATGTGGTGTGATAGATTCTGTCAATGACAGACAATTTTCGGTTAACACGACCTCTGGTTCAAGGCCCAGAAAGGTAGTAAGGACATTGTTAAAATAATATGTGACATCTGTGGTTCAAGTTTAATTTTCTGAAGCTCTAAGAATACTTACAGGACATACAAAAAGTATTTTCGTAGTTTTGCAAACTATTTTTAATTGTTTTTGTTTAGTTCACAATAACAGCACTGTCATTTACACATTTGTATATGAGAGACTGAAGTGTCATCCATCTTGTTGAATGGCCCTGAAAATCCAATCCAGATTCCAGAATGATAATGAAATAATCAGCTATCAGCTCATCACTGCTAAATCTACTATTCACAAACTAATTGGTTCAGTATTTCTCTAACTCCATGTCACTTTCTCTCTGTAATGACTGTAGTTGTCCCTATTAGGCTCATTGGCCTAGATTTTGTGAGTCAGACTCAGGAAAAAGGCAGTACAGATGTGTTATGTCATGACCAGGTCCTCACGGAATCTGCACCAATGACATTAATTGGATGTTGTTCCTCCCTAAAGGCTTCCATTCAGCTGGGAAGACTGGAAGGCCACTGGATGTTGGCTGTGAGGATTTGCTCTAATTAAGGCAGAAAAGCATCAGTGAAGTTTGAGATGAATTACAACATAGATTTTCCCCAGACGATCAATACAGAAATGTGAGAACAAAAAGTGCGCATTCTGTGTGGATCTGGTCATTGCGATTCACTCTACCTGAATAACTGCTCCTAGTTTCATAGCATGTTGTCATCAAGAGATATGCAGATATTACCTAACAACTTCAACCTGACTCACGAATGTCATATTGGCCATTTTCCACTTATTGAATGATACATGCCTCTCAACATCCCCTCTCCTTATGTTAAACACGTTCACCCCATATACCTGCTCCTGTTCTTTTCTTTGACTCATTTGTCACCTCTGTATTTCAGTGTGATCTCGTATTAGACACTGCATTCCGTCTCTTTAATATTCAGTCATCATTCACCTAGATTCTGTCATTCTTGAATAATTAAGTGCTGCCTTAATTTCTTTAATGATGCCTTTTTTGTCCTGTTTTGCTGAGTTATAAAGTTATAAACTTCTTGTTTTTATAATGTCACTTATGTAGGAGCCTGTTTTTCCTTTTTGGTAATGCCCTTGACTGCAAAGTTAAGCTGAAAACAAAACTTTGGAAAAAAAAAAAATGCTCTCAAACTACATTTCATTTACACTGTCAACAGGGGGTGTCTTTTCCATTAAAATGTTTTTATCTGTCATAGGAAATGACTGTGTGCTGTGATAAAGATAAAAATTGAACGTTGCAAGTCACAGATTTCATCGAGGGTTCATTTTTCTTCTTGTGGGCATGTGGAGAAACTTCCATACTTTTTGTTTCAAAAGTACCATGGGTATTACACAGTTTGATTTGACTTGCTTTCATAAAGGATGTTGATTTGAGGCCATCAGGCCTGAACAGCCGCAAAATTATGTTTCCATGTTCATCTTCTTGAATAATAGGTGGTGTTTCTTGTAATATATATATATATGTAATATATATTATGTAATATATCTCTGCAACCAGCGATTACCGGGCTTTAAGCACTTCAAGCATTTAAGCATATAAGGAAAAAGACACCTAAATTTGCCCACCTAAATCAATGATTAAAAAAGCATTTTTGGCAAATCCAGGTAATTTACCATATAAATATGATGTTTTTTAATGTTTATGACTGTTATAGAGCCAGCTGTGATCCAATCACTTTAAAACCTTGCTTTCTTGTTTAGAATCACCTGTTTTCCTTTAGGCTTTATAGGATTATGGGTAAATTTGGACAGGCCCCTTTTCTAAACGACCCTGTAATAGCTTCCCAAAGACTAAATTTCAACATTTTTTGATAATTATTGGCCTAGAGAGACCAGAGAATTATACTGCAATGTTTTTTCCAGATTGAATGAAAAGCCTAGGACTATTTTGCAAAAGTAGGTTTGTTACATCTTCTCAATCATTTAACAAACAACTTGATTGACAGCAGTGGTTCTAGAAGCAAAGTTGTCTAGAGTGAGTTCTATCGTATCATATGAATATCGTGTGTATGTGTGAAAAAACACCCAATGTACAATCGTTTACGCCCTTGAAAAATATAATATTCCCCTAGAGTGGCCATTTTTTTTCAAATTTCTCTCAAACCTTTGGGGCCATGAGTCGAACAGACCCACGGAGTTTCATTCCGATTGGCCTCTGTTAACCTTGTCTTAACCTTGTCAAAATTCGTTGGCCAGTGGTGGCCGTGTTTTTTGAGATACGCGAATGTCCTTGTAGACTTGTGGCACTTCGGGCCAAGACCGTGCACACCGATTTCATTTTGTTAGGGCAAATGGTTGTGCAGTTATAGCCATTTTTATGTTTTTTTCCCTCTTATAGCGCTACCAAGTGGCCAAGCTCTGTGATTTTATTTTTTATTTTTTTCCTGTGACCTCAGCTTGAGCTCTTACATAGGTGTTCTGAGTTTGGTGTAGATATCTCATTTTGTTCAGAAGTTATAGGCATTTTACTAAAAGTTGTCCCTTTCAAATGTTTTGGCGCCCCTTTGCGACAGTGATTCAAAAGTTCAACTTTTTTTTTTTTTGATAATTATTGATATTCGCTCTCCAAAGAATCTTTCTTCACTGTTAGTTCCGATCGGGCGAAAAACCTAGGACTAGTCCGCAAAATTAGGTTTTTCAGAAAATGCAAAATACCAAAAAAAATGATCACTGTACCGTCCCCGTCAGGCCGATTGGGGCGAGCCTTGATCACGTTGTAGGCAGTGCGAGTACTACCATCCCTCCAAGTTTCAAGTCTCTACGACTTAAGGTTTGGTCTGCACAATCAGTTTTACGTGGAGATCGCTGATCCATGACCCAATTACAATAGGGTTTCAGTGCTGCACACTTGAATCCCTAAAAATTCAGGGCTACAGTGGGTTCACCTATTTTAGTGCAAATATTTCATGCTATCATAATTTTAAGTGCCGAGCTTAAAGGATTAGTTCACTCCTGAATAAAAAGTTCCTGGTAATTTACTGTCTGTCTTTCTTCAGTTGAAAAGAAATTAAGGTTTTTGAGAAAAACTTTCCAGGATTTTTCTCTGTATAATGGACTTCAGTGGGATAAAAAGTATATACGTTTTTATTTAAAAAAAAAAAAAGAACAATCATTTCATGTAAAGCCCTTTGAAGCTGCATTGAAACTGCAGTTTGGACCTTCAACCCGTTGGCTCCCATTGAAGTCCACTTTTTTTTTTGATGGTGGTTAAAAAAAGTCAGATCAGTGTCACTGAGAAAATTATTTAAATAGTACTTGACTTTACAATAGGACTAGAATGAAAAGTGATATCATATAATAATTTATTTAAAACGATGGTCACATTAGTACAAGGCCTCGTGTACAGATGCTGCTTCTGTAGTTCTGATCTTTTTGGACTGAATAGGGGGATATTGTTCATCTCTTCCAGCTGTCTCTTTTAGTTTTTGATCTTTCTACATCCTCTACCTGATGACATTACTTTGGCTTTTGGGTGCTGAGTGAAACAAACCCAAACCTTGTAAGCTTGAACCCTCAAAAACCTCTGAGCTACTGCGGCCAGCAATCCATCATTTACTCTTTTCACACTTTGAGTCACAAATGTTACATTGTCCTGAACAATGAAGTACCCTGTCTTGGAAAGTCCAAATCAATTTAGTTCCCTCGACAAGAGGAAACCTGATTTCTATGGCTCCATCCCTCATAAGAATGACAATTTCTGATATACCAAGATGGAATTAATTACTTTTTCTTCTGTTATCTGACCTTCACCATTGAGTTCAGTTGGACCGTTACTACTGTACTGTCTGTTTGATCTCTAGACTATCAACTTTGAGAAAGAAATGGACATTTCTGTCTTGGTCAACACTTACGTCAACTCATAAATCATTCAGATATCTCACTGTCTCACACTAAGTGGACATATTCACAAAGGCATTACTTATTTTTAACTCAGTTTGAAGGAAAAGGAAAGACGTTCTATTTTTGGCCTGTCAGCTGTGAACGTATTTCACCTTAAACATGGTGTGTGTGTGATGGGCTGTTCCGCTCTTGCTGAGGGGTCCAAAGGTGCCGGTAGAGATCACACTGACATTGAGAAGAGGACGTGATTCACGGTGCCTGCTCACATACCCAACACCTGTCAGGGGGTGTTTTTACAGGAGGTCCCGCTTGGATGCACCCACTTGTCCCACAGTGTTGAGAGACTGAGTGCTGTAGGATACATGTAGAACACGGACTCCAGAAATCCCCTTGCATTTGAGTTTTGAGACTTCTCCAAGTTCTTCATAAATGTGAACTGGATTATTTTAGCTATTTTTTAATTTTAATTGTAATTTAAATTTGGTCTTTTAGGTCAGTGTGTCGGAAGCTAGGAGAGGAGGTCTTCCTCAAGGTCTATGAGTATCTGAAGCAGGCCCGACAGAGGCAAGAGAGCGAGGAGAACATCAGACAGGCTCTGATCCAGTTGGTGGAGAGGCCCAGCGATTGCTTTGAAGTAGATCAACTTCTTTATTATGAAGAGCTGCTCTTGGCAGCACAGGACAACACTGTAAGATAACAATGAAACAGATACACTCACTCGCAGATGTTATCCGTCAACAGCCATATAGATCAATTTATGAACTTTTAAGATCTGCCTGTGATGCAACTTCATATTGTAAGAGTGCAAACACTTTGTTAGGGTTGTGGATAATTCAGAATTTCAGAATTGGTTTACTTTTAATTCACGCATTGGAATGGAAATGGCAGGTGGAATGTTGGATTGGTAAGGACAGGGAGATTTACTGAAATGCAGTTCAAAGAAATAAAAAAAAAAAAGTCAATTTATTTGATCAAAAATACAGAACAAAAAGTAATATTATGAAATATTATTGCAATTTCAAATAACAGTTTTGTATTTTAATATACTTTTAAATATAATTTATTTCTGTGATGCAAAGCTGAATTTTCAGCAGCTATTACTCCAGTCTTCAGCGTCACATGATCTTTCAAAAATCATTCAGATATGCTGAATTATCATCAATGTTGGAAACAGTTGTGCTGCTTAATATTTTTTTTGGAACCTGTGATATTTTTTTTCAAGATTCTTTGATGAATAAAAAGTTAAAAAGAACAGCATTTATTCAAAATAGAAATCTTTTATAGTCTTTACTATCTCTTTTTCTCAATTTAACACATCCTTGCTGAATACAAGTATTAATTTCAAATAATTCAAAGAAAGAAAGAAAGAAAGAAAAAAAAATACTGACCCCAAACTTTGAACAGTGTATATTTTTACAAAAGATTTCTAAAAGGTTGCAAAAATAAAAAATAAAAAATATTAAGGAGCACAACTGTTTTCTACATTAATAATAAATCAGCGTATTAGGATGATTTCTGAAGGATCGTGTGACACTGCAGACTGGATTAAATGTGCTGAAAAAAACAAGGTATAAATTCTATTTTAAAGTATATTAAAATAGAAAACAACTATTTTAAATTGCAATATTATTTCACAATATTACTGTTTTTGACTGTATTTTTAATAAAATAACTGCAACTTTGATGAGTAAAAAAAGATTTAAAAATCTTAATGTTAAAAATCCCAAACGTTTGAATAGCAGTATAGAAAGAGAGATGTTTTTCTTACTGATTAGACATATAGACTGTACATCTAAAATAATCTAAAGTTTAATAATGTAAAAACAATTTACAGTGTTTAATTTTGAACCACAGAATTTCAGCACCACAAAATGCCTTTTCTCTTGATAAATTTTAACATCAAATTAGGAATATTTAAAATGAGTAAATATGTCCACTGTCTTCCTTTAGAACATGCACCCCACTGTCATCTATAAAATAGAAGTTAATTAATTAAATATAATGAAAAATGGGTCATTTCTGTTAAAAAGAATGTAAATGTATTCATATGTTGAAACCTTCATATGTTCATATTTTGGTGTTAAAATGCATCAGTTTATGGAAATGTATTCGTATGTTGTGTTAATGGGTAAATCACACTGGAAATAGTTCAAAAGAATGTTAAAAAGCATTATTAAACTCTACACTTCCTTTGAACTCAAAATTCTATGCTTCAATTCCAGGATATAATTAGACTCGAAACCTATTCGTAATTCAATTCTGATTGCACACAACTCTAATATTTGTGATGTGTGGTACATTCAAGTCATATTTTATAAAACTTTGGTACTTAGATATATTAGACACTAGATATGTTTTGTCCTAGTAAATATAAATAAATAAAAATATGTAAGTGTAATTTAAGGTTAAATTATGTTTTTTGCTAATATGTACTATCCTGAGATCCTGTGCAAAAAATTAAAGCCCTTTACTGTGTTCACTATACATACTTTATATGTATATCTTATATTTTATTTGCTTGATATTATGTGTAATTTTAACTTCTGACGAGTCTGTCACTAGTTCATTTTTTACTTCTTACAGTTTTGAAAAGTCTGTACAGCGCTTACATATTTCATTTTTTCACTGTTTTCTGAAAACCCCCTGATGTTTTATGATTACAGTTATTAATCGATCTGTTTTGTGGTGCCTGTTCACCAAAAATTGGCTGATTTCTCACAGCTCAGAAGTTAGTGAGCTGAGTTAAACGCAACGGTAGAGGATCAATAGCAGGAAACACTGAGGCTCAGGGACTCTAGCGCTCCAGTCAGCCTTCTCCATTGTTCTGCTGTTATCGCTGAAGCGAACCAAGACATTCATTACAAGCTATCGACTTTTCCATGACATGAATGTAGGAATGTTGTTGTTTCTTTCCGTTAAAGATAATCCAAACTCAAAATATGGCTTTAATAGTCTTGCCATTTGAACTGCACACATTGTACCACTCTGAAGATGGGAGTGTTCTTCACAAAACCATCACTGATTTAATCAGACAATGTATGTTTATATAAACAGCTTGTCACGGTGATGGATTACTAGTACTGATCTACTAGTAATGTTCTTTTACTCTAGTACAATGAAAGTTGGAGAAACATCATGATACACATCAATGGATCCTCAGTAGTGAATGGGTGCCGTCAGAACGAGAGTCCAAACAGCTGATTAAAAACATCACAATTTTCCACAAGTTATCTACACAACTTCAGTCCATTAATTAACATCTGGTTAAGTCAAAAGCTGCATGTTTGTAAGAAACAAAGGCTTAACTTTAAAAGAACACTCCATAAAATGTGCTATAAAAATGAAAACATGCAGATTTTCACTTCATAAGATGTTAATTAAAATACAGTCGAATGGATTACTTGTGATGTTTTTATCAGCTGTTTGGACTCTAATTCTGACGGCACCCATTCACTGGTGAGCAAGTGATGTAATGTTAAGTTTCTCTTTTTTCAATGTTGAAACAAACTCATCTACATCGTAAATGGCCTGAGACAGTGCATTTTCAATAATTTTTTATTTTTGGGTGAACTATTTCTTTAAGTACGATCAGCAGAAATTCACAGTGCATTTTAGCACATCAAGTTCATAGCTGTGCTTGTGCTGTCATGCTGTGCTTGTTAACTCTCATTTACACTTTATAAATGCCATTCCAGTTTGCCGTGAAGTATTAACCGTGTACCCCACGTCCTCCTACTGTGCTCGCTTTTTCACATGTCAGAAACAAAGCTTTCATACACCCCTTGCTGTAAGGTTCAGAGAGTTTTGCTAGCCGAGAATCCATTGTTTTGTAATTCTAGTTGGTGTTGTGGTCATGTAAACGCTGTCTCATTATCGTCACTGTGTTTTCAGACACCTTATCATGTTCTGCTTGACTGATATGTCTGGACTGGAGAGAGCCAGAGTATTGTCACGGACGATGACAGATGTCATGAGGGATTCGTTGCTTGTGTGTCCTCCAGTCAAACAAAAAAAAAAAAGATGTTTATTAAATGGATGGAAGCGATTGACCGGAAGAGAGATAGTGAGTGACAGTGATAGTGACAGGCTACATTCAGTCAGTCAGTGTTTGACAGCTGTATTTACTAACAGGTGTGATTCTCAAATCATCTTGTTCATACAACAGCCTACAGGAGTGGTTTGAATGCTGTCTGTAGATGAACAAATAAGCCTCTTTTCTATTGTTCTACTGTCAGCTGTTCTTCAGTTACTCAGATTTACAGTGGGTAAAATAAGTATTGAATTATTCTCCATTTTCTCAGTAAATATATTTATAAAGGTGCTGTTGACTTGAAATTTTCACCAGATGTTGGTAATAACCCAAGTAATCCATAAATGCAAAGAAAACAAAACAAATAAGATCAGAAATTAAGTTATGTGTAATGAAATGGAATGACACGGGGGAAAAGTATTGAAGACATGAAGAAAGGGAGGTGCAATACGGCATGGAAAGCCAAAAAACTAGCTAGAAGTCCACTTTCAGAAAAACTATTTACAAAAAATTTACTCACCCCCTTATCATCCAAGATACTCATGTCTTTTGTCTTCAGTCGTGAAGAAACTATGTTTTTTGAGGAAAGAATTTCAGGATATAATGGACTTTATTGGTTCCCACGATTTTCAACTTCCAAAATGTAGTTTAAATGCAGCTCCGAAGAGCTCTAAACGATCCCAGCCGAGGAAGAAGGGTCTAGCGAAACGATTTGTCATTTTTTTATGAACATAAAAATTTGTTTACTTTTTAAGCACAAAAGCTTGTGTAGTACAGGCTCTGGGATGCATGTCCATGACTACTATTACATTACTATTACGTACTATTGAATCATGTCGAAATGTCACGCAGAACATAGGCGGAACTACTTACCCAGTGTTTACAGAAGTAATGCGCAAAGACTAAGGAAGTGCAAGTAAGTCGAATGCTGTTTACAAACTAAAAAGGTACAACGATGTCAGACGATTCTGAAGTTGTGTGAGAAAATGAGATGCAGTTTTTCACCATACTCTACCTTTTTGAGCTGGAGCACACAGACAATGATTTTAGACGTGATTCGTAGTGTCGTGGACGCGCATCCCAGAGCCTGACTGATCGTTTTGCTGGATAAGACCCTTCTAGGTCCATTATATGGAGAAAAATCCTGAAATGCTTTCCTCAAAAACCATAATTTCTTCATGACTGAAGACAGAAAGACATGAACATCTTGGATGACAACGGTCTGAGTAAATTATTTGTAAATTGTTGTTCTGGAAGTGGACTTCTTTAAGTAGCAAGGGTATGCTTGTAGCAGTAGCCAAAAATACATTATATGGGTCAAAATGATCAATTTTTCTTTTGATGCCAAAAATCATTAGGATATTAAGTAAAGATCATGTTACATGAAGATATTTTGTGCACTTCCTACTGTAAATATATCAGAACTTAATTTTTGATTAGTAATATGCATTGCTAAGAACTTCATTTGGACAACTTCAAAGGTGATTTTCTGAATATTTAGATTTTTTTTGCACCCTCAAATTCCAGGTTTTCAAATTGTTGTATCTTGGCCAAATATTGTCCTATCCTAACAAACATACGTCAATGGAAAGCTTATTTATTCAGCTTTCAGATGATGTATAAATCTCAATTTCATATTGACCCTTATGACTGTTTTTTTGGTCCATGGTCACATATTAGCTGGTTCAGTCCCAACATCTACAGTAGCAGGATGATGAAGATGAAACAAGGGAGGGCATTTCAGCAAGACAATGATCCCAAACACAGCCAAGGAAACTCCTAATTGGTTTCAGAAAAAGAAAATAAAGCTGCTATGGCCCAGCCCAATCACCTAAATTGAATCCAATAGAAAATAAGAATTAAAGATCAGAGTTCATAGAAGAGGCCCACAGAACCTTTAAGATTTGAAGACTCTGTGGAAGAATGGGCCAAAATCACACCTGAACAAATGTATGCGACTAGTTTTTCCATACAGGAGGTGTCTTGAAGCTGTCATTACCATTATATAGCTTGGTTTTTTTAATGCATCCTATCTTCCAAAAATTTGGGGTTGGTAAGTTCTTTTAAAATGTTTTTTGAATGTATCTTATGCTCACCAGGACAGCATTTTTTTCTTTAAAAAATATGGTAGAAGCAGTAATATTGTAAAATATTATTGCAACTTAAAACAACTGTTTTTGTAATTTATGTAATGTAATTTATTCCTGTGATACAAAGTAGAATTTTCAGCATCATTACTCCAGTCTTCAGTGTCACATGATACTTCAGAAATCATTTAGATTTACAGAGCATCCCTTGGTAATTAATTTTAATAAAATATGCTCATAAAGTGGTTAAAAAAATGGAAATTATTCCTACACTGAAGTAGGAATGAATTGTGATATTGCAATTGATGTGATCCTGGACCACAAAACCAGTCATAAGGGATCAGTTTTTTGAAACTGAGATTTCTACATCATCTAAAAGCTGAATAAATATTATTATTTGAAAACTATTTGAAAATCAGGAATCTGAGGTTGAAAAAAATTCAAAATATTGAAGTTGTTAAAATGAAGTTGTTAGCAATGCATACTAAATAATTTAAACATTTTTATATATATATTTACAGTAGGATATTTAGAAAATATCTTTATGGAACATGATTTTTACTAAATATCCTAACGATTTTTGGCATAAATGAAAAATGAATCATTTTGACCCATACAATGTATTTTTGGCTATTGTTACAAATATTCTCATGCTACGTAAGACTGGTTTTGTGGACCAGGGTCACATATTGCAATAGGATAAATAAAATGGACAAGATGCTGCATATAAATGTTAAAATTGCACAAATACTGTATCCTTGTCTGACAGAATGGTGAATGGCGAATGGCGAGCTGGGTTTGCATGACTATTTTCAAACAACCTCTTTTAAAATGTTCTTTCTCTTGTACGTATAGCATGCATCATTAAAAAGTCTGATTTACTTCAGTTCATGTAAATGAACTAATTTACATGAACCGAATGTACATTGCCTCAGTAGGCAGCCTCATGGCTTGGCAAGGTACAATTTAAAGTAGTTTTCCCAACCCTGATTCCTACCAATCACATACTGTACAAACATATCTATGAAAAAATCCTTGATAGCACACAACCGTTGGGTCTTGTGGTCTATAATTGTTGCCAGTCTGTAAACACCCCTGTGTTTGCACAGAGTGCTGTATTGACCTCAGAATTACAGTGATCACTTAGGGAGGTCTCAGCACTTCGAAGACCATGAGTGTTCAGCTCAGCAAAGAGCAAGACATAATTAGACAGGAGGATAATAAGCACCTTTTTGCCTCCTGCTGCCCTCAGCTCTTCTGGCCATGATCAGTCCTCAGCAGGAGCAAATGGAAGAGCTACATTAGTTAATGGACAGAGGAAATGGGTACAGTGGGAAACTTAAGAACTGGGCCCCAAAAACAAATGTATTGTATACTGATTGCATTTTTATGTAGTGGGGAAGATTAGTCAGTTATCAATCAGTATTAATTTCTCCATAGTGTTTTGTTTTAATGGCAGGAATATGTAAATTTTGCCACTAGAAGTCTTATTCAAAACAATAACGAAGACATAGCTCAATGGCACAGTGATGGAATTGTGGGAGTTATTGTGTTCACCTCCATTTTTGCTATATAATGTTATTTTTGGCGACAGCACCTGGAGTAAACAATAATGAATAATTGTGTTCCATCAAGAATGTGTAAAACGAACAACTGTGGCTTGCTAAATGCTATCAGAGATTTTCGACTTTAAAGGAGAAGTTCACTTCCAAAACAAAGATTCACATATAATGTACTCACCCCCTTGTCATCCAAGATGTTCATGTCTTTCTTTCTTCAGTCGTAAAGAAATGATGTTTGTTGAGGAAAACATTTCAGCATTTTTCTCCATATAATGGACTGATATGGTGCCCCGATTTTATACTTCCAGAATGCAGTTTAAATGCGGCTTCAAACGATCCCAAATTTGGTTGTAAACAATCCCAGCCGAGAAAGAAGGGTCTAGCGAAACGTTGGTTATTTTCATTAAAAAAATACAATTTAAATACTTTTTAATCTTAAATGCTTGTCTTGCCTTTCTCTCCCTGAACTCTGTGTATCCTGGTTCAAAATAATTAGGCTATGTCGGCAAACTCCAATTGTATTTTTTCCCTCAAGTTCAAAAATCATTTCAAAATCATCCTACATCGCTGAAATTCCGACCCAGTTTTTGCAAAGTGAACATGCAAAGAAGATCAAACACCCTTAACAAAAAAGGTCAAACAGCGATATAGGAGGATTTTTGAAGTTGAGGGAGAACATGAGATGGGAGTTTTTTGACATACCCTAACTATCATGAACCAGAACAAGAACAGTCCAGGCAAAGTAAGACAAGACGAGCGTTTGGCATTAAAATTGTGTTATGGCATATAAATTGTATTATTTTTTATTAAAATAACCGATCATTACGCTAGATAAGACCCTTCTTTCTCAGCTGGGATCGTTTACAACCGCATTGGGGAACATTTGAAGCTGCATTTAAACTGCATTTTGGAAGTTCAAAATCAGGGCACCATATCAGTCCATTATATGGAGAAAAATGCTGAATGTTTCCCCCAAAAAACATAATTTCTTTACGACTGAAGAAAGAAAGACATGAACATCTTGGATGACAAGGGTTGAGTAAATTATTTGTAAACTGTTGTTCTGGAAATGGAGTTCCTCCTTTAATGATACATTTTTTAGGAAGTGCAATGTGTTTTCATGGCTTATACCAACAACCAAGGGTAGGGTAGATATAATGCCATTGACAGGCGACACAGTAACCATGTGCAGTCTTGTGGAATAATGTTATGTTTTTATCAGCTGTTTGGACTCTCATTATGAGGGCCCCCTTTCACTGCAGAGGATCCATTGGCGAGCAAGTGAGTAATGCTAAATTTCTCCAGATCTCTTTAGATTGACTAATCGACACATTGTTCATTATCATTCATTGTTAATTAACATTTTTGGCAGCACTTTTATTGACAAAATTATTAGTATCAGATAACAAGTAATAAACTTTTGATAGAGTTGAGAATCACGCAGCTGTCTCAGTGGCTGCTGGAAACCTTTATTGCATGCCAAACACTACAAAGCTGGTCCGCAGCTGTAAGTTTGCTAGTAAAGATTTATTTATAATTAGTCCTATAAGTTGTGGTACTTTCCTGAGTTTGTGCTTGATGACTTGCAAAAGAAGCCACGCTGGGCCCAGGTGCAGGGACCCGATTACAGAACAGGTTTTGAATAAGAGATGCTCTACTTTAAATCTCGGAGGAGAATCCACCTTTAGATTCTGCAATCAAACACACCTGCACAGCGAAATGCAGCTCAGTATAAATCGCTGTTGGCTCCAGCAGTGCTTTCCAGCTACTGTGATCTCGATGCCCTGGCAAGTCTGGGTCTGTGCCGTTGTGTGCCATCCCTCTGTGGGCTGCATTAGCATTCAGCTCAGCAGGTTTCTGGCTGCCAATGGATAAATTAATTGATATTTTGGTGGTGGAGAGCTTGCGACAGTTCCAATCTTGTAAAGACAGTTTTTCAAATTGACCCACTTTCCCAACCACTGGAGTTGGTGGTTTAATTGAGTCAGCCTGATTTAGCAACATATTCAAAATGCATTTAAAGTCATTGTTTTTGTTGATAATGATGGTGATGACTAATTTGAAGGATAACTTGCAGCAGGGGGTCAGGCCTCCCAGAAGTCTTTATCATATTAATGTTATTGTTTTGTTATTATAGTTTCAGCTTTTGCATTGTATATCCTTCTCAAGCTATTATAAGATTTCAGCTATTAGATGCATCTACTTTAGACTTCATTTAATTTTTCAGAAATTTTTTATGTTTTTATAGTAGCTTGTGAAATGAGTAAACGAAACAGTTGACAATGTCCTTTATGTTACTGAATATTTATTTATACAACCAGTCAAAAGTTTTTGAAAAGCAAGATTTTTAATGTTTTTAAAGAAGTCTCTTCTGCTCACCAAGCCTGAATTTATTTGATCCAAAGTACAGCAAAAACAGCACAATTTTGAAATATTTTTACTATTTAAAATAGCTGCTTTCTATTTGAATATATTTTAAAATGTAATTTATTCCTGTGATCAAAGCTAAATTTTTTTAGCATCATTACTCCAGTCTTCAGTGTCACATGATCCTTCTGAAATCATTCTGATATGTTGATTTGCTGTTCAAGAAACATTATTATTATTATTATTATTATTAATACTATTATTATTAGTCAGTATAGATATTTTTTTATAATGATACAAAATATTTCTATTTCAGATAAATGCTGTTCTTCTGAACTCTATATTCATTAAAGAAACCTTAAAAAAATCTACTCAGCTGTTTTCAGCATTATTATAATAATAATAATACATTTTTTGAGCAGCAAATCAGAATATTAGATTGATTTCTGAAGGATCATGGTGCTAAAAGGATCATGGAGTAATGATGCTAAAAATTCAGCTTTGAAATCACAGGAATAAATTGCATTTTAAAATATATTCAAATGGAAAACAGTTATTTTAAATAGTAAAAATATTTCAAAATTGTACTGTTTTTGCTGTACGTTGGATCAAATAAATGCAGGATTGGTGAGCAGAAGAGATTTCTTTAAAAAACATTGCAAATTTTACTGTTCAAAAACTTTTGATTGGTAGTGTATTTCAAATAAATGCTATTAATTTAATTGAATTATTTGCTTGCAAATATTAAAATTAAATGATTGTATCACCAATTTAATTTTTAGAATAGTCAGCCTAACTTCAGACTCTCAAAAGTAAACTATAAGCTGTCTGTAAGTGAATATAATGTCTAAAGGAATAAATGCTGTTGAGGCTTCAAGTCACACGATCAGGTCTTGATCCTGACACTGAACCGGGCACATCCAGCCATTATGACTCATCTCTATGTTCCTCTGCCTGCCACTTTGTCTCATCAGGTTTGGGTGGAGAGTGGGCGTTCGGTGCGCTTTGGTCGTAACATCCGTATCACAGTTGTACCTTAAATCGCTCGTTCTCATCAACCCTGACTAAGTGCAATGAGGCATATAGCCATTGAGGAGAACATATTGCCAGGAACACTGAACATAACTAATGCCTCCTCTTACAGAGAGAGAGAGAGTGCGTATAGACTGCATACTCTGTTTTCATTAATCTTTCTCCAATAACTTGTCGGAGGGGCTCGAGGCCTAAACACATTGCATGTAATTTTTACCTACTGTACCTCCCAGTACAGAACTGAATGAATTGAAAATATTTGCCAATATGATATTGTTTATTTCAATGTGAAGTACTGGAGATCTGGGAGATTATTTGCTCCGATATTAGAGGCAATGAGCTGTTTTGACGTTGCATTGCATTAGTTTACTGGTTTAAATGTGTTAAAATGCTTTAATTTAGTTTAAATGAGTATCAGCATCCATAATGTGTTGTTTCAACAGTATATTCTCTTGAGTCTACGGTATTTACCCGAATGGATCAAATTGCTATCCGACTGGATATGCACATTTGAGAAACTGTTATCAAAAATGTGTTTACTAATAGTAGCTTTGCATACTTTCACTCAACACTTAAAAAAATCTGCTTAATTATAATGAGCTAATAACAATAATTACACTGAAATTTTTTAACCAGCCCTAAAATAATTTTTGGTTTAAGGGCATGATCCTTCAAAGTTAAAAGTAATATTTATTATTATTATTTTTTGATAGTATTTTTTTTTTTTGTCAATGTGTTTGTTGGTACTTTTCATAAATTAAAATTTCAAAAGAAAAAAACTTAAAATACAGTATGTGTTGTTTTGTGTTTTTATGAAAAAAAGGGGGACTTTAACATATACATATAATTAAATATATTAAGAAAAGTTTACATTTAGCATGCTTACACAGCAAAAAAAATGCTGGGTTAAAAATAACCCAGCGCTGGGTGAATTATGGACAAACCCAGTGATTCGGTTGTTTTGATCCAGCGGTTGGTTAAAATGTTTAACCCATCCTTCTGGGTAGTTAAAATACCAAATATCTTGTTTAAAATGAATCCAAAATGTTGGAAATTGGTTTGGTTGGAAATTAACATTTTTTAATATGTTCAGTAAATGAACATTTATTAATCAGTTGAATAAATAATAATTAAATAATAAACTTTTTTTATTGTTTATTAATAAATGTTCTCCTTTTGATTATTGCTGGTGCTTTTAGTAATTATGTGTATGATTTTTAATTTAAAACCTATTTTAGATTCATTTTAAGCCAGCCATATAGTAGTTTTTAAACAATACATGAGTAAAAATAAAACTACCCAGAACGTTGGGTTAAACATTTTGGGTCAAAACAACCAAATCGCTGACTTTGTCCAAATTTCACCAATTCCACCCAGCACTTTTTAGAGTGTATATGCTTAAGCTTTTGGCTAATAGTTAACCTGAAAGGGATTTGATGCTAAATGCATCTTGGATGACCTTTACACTTGATATTTTCATAATCAGTCCATAATCTCATCTGAATGAAGTGACAGAGTGTAAATATTTTCTAAGAACAGCTGTACTGAATGCAAGCAGCCACAGCTACTGAGTATGAAAACCCCATTTTGGAAAACCTTGGAATTACAAAGTTCTGTCTGGCATTTTTGTCCAAATTGAGTTATTCACATTTTTTTTTAAGTTGTGTCAATTTTTGGACTTTTTATTTTTAAAAAAGGTTTTATCTACAAAGTATATAGAATGCAAAAACTTTAAATCTCACTATCTCAAAAACAGCTCAGAATGCAGATAAAACCGTATAATTCCTAGGTGGCGAAATGTCCACACAGGCTCTTTGTAAACGGTTTGTCAGAGTGAAAATTGTGAGCTCACTTTCCATGTGGGAATCCTCCTTCTGTGGCCTCCTTATCGTTAGACTTTAGATATGTCAGCATGTGATGGATCTAGTGAACATACCCACATGTTGTGCGAGATTGAAGAAGAAAGCTCTGCTCCAGTTCTCATGCCTACAGGACAAAACTCTAAGCTGTCATGACACTATGCAGTGGAGCAGCAGGAGCGATTTCCAGGCTCTGGCACTGCCGTAATTGGTTGCTATTGCATCTTTTTTCCTCAGGTGTTATGTCGGTCTTTTGGTTTCATGTGACTAGACAAAAGAGAGCATCAGAGCCAATAATATCAATGTGCTTTTCTCTCTTCCTCTCCGCTGCGCTTTCTTTCTCACTCTCTCCATTTCTACTTACGTTTATATAATGGGAAAGGTCTAGACCTTTTACTATCATATGCAGGTAAAACTGAGATGACAAGCTTAATGGCTGAATGGAGCATTAACTTATCAAATCATTTATTGGTTCTGGGCAGCAGCAACACCTGTGAATGAAGGTTAACGGGTCTAGAGGGCATTTGAGTGTTTCAAATTAGATTTGTCTCCTTCAATGATTCAAGCCATCACATCTCACTGCTTTTATCAGTTATCATGCAAGAAAAGACCAGTTTTTTTGCTCTTTTTATTGTTCATTATCTTTGATATATATCAGAATTTTTTTATTAACATCATACACAAAGGTTGAAATGTTGCTTATTGCTTGTCTTCTGAACTTAAGACTAGACGTTTCATGCAGACAGATGAAAAAGCAGACGAGGGACAGGTGGAGATAAAGGTGAGAGACTGCTTGAAGAGAGCTGATGAATAGTATTAATAACAGTTGTCTTGTGATCCGCCATGCAGCGGTGAGGATCAAACTGTGATTGTTCACCTGAAAGTGAAAACTGTGCCGTCATCCTCATCCCCGTGTCGTTCCAAACCTGCATGATTTTCTTTCTTCTGTCAAACACGAGATCTTAGGCAGGATGTTCACGCTGATCGTTTCCTTCTAATGAAGGTGAACAGTGACCAGGGGCTGTCAAGCTATAAAAATGACACTAAAAGTAGCCTACATTAATTATGCGCTATTTTCCAGTCTTATGGTGTGTGCACACCAAAAGCGAAACATGTATTTGCATCGTGTTATCGCTATAGATTACTCACAGGATGTTTTTCGTGTCCCTCGCTTTTCACTTTATGTGAAAATAAAATCTTTGCGTAATATTCTCCTTCATTTTCTGGTACAACCGGACGCGTCAAACTGGACATGTCAACAAGGTCTTCGCAGATTGGCTAGCTTGACAACACGTAATGCGAAATTTCAGTTTGAAATTTCATGCCATGCATTTGGTATTAATTTACTATAAATTATAATATTAAACAAGTTATTCATTTGAATAATTAATTATATTACCGTTATTAACATGATAAGCGGACATAAGAGAAAGCAAATAGTTAATGATTGTTTAATTCATAATTAAATAATAGATGTTTTATATGACAGATTAAAAAATGTATTAATGTAGCCTATTATTATTATTATTATTATTATTATAAAGGGATCTACACTGTAAAATAAAATCTGTACAAACAGGGCTGTATTAATGTGAGGGAATTTTAGGAAATTAAAAGAAATCACTGTATTAAAAAAAAAAAACTACAGGTGTTTTTTTTTTACCTGTGTTTTGACTTTTCATTGCACTGTATTTTAGGGTTCATTGAAATATCCATAAAATTACCGGAAAATGTCCTGGCAAAAATAAAAAAAACTTTTTTTTTTGTTGTTGTTGTTGTTGTTGTTGTTGTTGTATTTTCCCTTTAAACAGTGTATAAGGGATTAAAAACAATATGTATTATTGAACTGACAATATTTATTATATAATAAATATATGATATAACCCATTTTTATGTGACAAAAATATGCTTATCCACAGATACAGTACATAAATCACAATGTTTTCTCAAAAAGCAAAACAAACACCAAAAACTAAATTGCTAGGGTATCTCTTAAAGATTTTCTCTGTGAAATATCTTTAATGCTGTGATTGCTCTGAGTGCCTGTTCGCAAGAGAAAGCTGCAGGGTTACGGCAAGGGCGTCTGAGTGATACCTGACATCTCAAACACTTTCTGTTCCATCCTCCAGAAATCTTCATCCAGGGCATCACGTTTCACTGACACCGATACACCATTTCCTAGTGGATGGACAGTGCACACTATCCAGTTCTGCACAGCTCAGCATTACGGATTATTTACAAGATTTAATGTTTTTATATGTGGATACACTGAATGTGCTCATTACAAGAATATGAAGCACACATAAAACAATTCCTGGCTAATGGGAGAGATAAATCTGAACGCTTGAATCGGAGAGGCATCGCATTTTGTTGAGCTTAGAAAAATGTGTGACCTTGAGGTGCATTGCTTTTCTAGGTACGTCAATACTGGATCTTATTCTTTCCTGGAGAAATAAATCACGCTCATTAAAAAACACAAGTGATATGGGTGGCGTCACTCTTAAGATTTTCCAAAGCACAAGATCTTTAGTTCATTATCCCTGGTTATCTTTTTGCTTGGCTGTTGCATTTTTCTTTAATCCCTCAATATTTCACGTTAACCATCTCACTGTGAGCCAGGCTTATAGGAATCAATTATACCACCTTTCTTTCCTTCTAATTCATGCTAATCCTTAAGGATCTGCGTCTTCCTTCCTGTTTTGAGAGGCAAAGTTCTTTTAAGGGGTGAGACTTATCTAATTAACCTATAGTGAAAAGTTTCAGAATGCATCTCAAACTTTGGTTGACTTTCACCCTGGTTATGGGCGTTTGATGGGTTATGCCTGGGCAAATAAACATTCAGTGCTATCCTCAGATGGGGAATTTACTCTCTGGAGCAATTTGAGATCTCATTTTGAGTGAGCAAACACAATTTGAGTTTTAGCTGTGGCCTACCTTTGCCCTCACTTATTGAAAGCTAGAAGCGACACATATTGTTGCTGGGTTTGTGTAAGTCAGTTTCGATTGGCTTGTGACCATGAGACGAGTGGTTTGGAAAATGGATGGATGGATAGTTTGATTGGATGCGAGTTGTTCCAAGAGTGTTGATATTTCATATTACACCACCTGCTATCCAGCTTTTTCCTGAGTATAACCAATAAGCGCTGCCATGATCAATTCTAACTTCCGTTAGTTGCTCCCGTATTTCGGTCTCAATAGAAATCCATGTTACAATGGAGTAAAAGGATCGGCTGAATTAATTAAACGGAAGCTTTTTTCAATATAACTAAATATAAAAATCTGTGCAGGGTCAAGCTGTGCTGCTATTGGCTGCCACAGTAACAGCAATAAACTTAGGGAGTTCCTGTAAAGAACTTGTTTTGCTTTCCTGCAAATCTGTCAGTGTCCGGTGCTGTATGCCTTGCATAAATGATGACAAAAGAAAACGAGCACAGCTTACAATGCTTAAAGCAGAAGCTCCACTCCCAGAACATATTTACAGATAATTTACTCACCACCTTGCCATCCAAGATGTCCTTTCTTTTTTCAGTCGTAAAGAAATTATGTTTTTTGATGAAAGCTTTTCAGGATTTCTCTCCATATAATGGACTTCTGTGGTGCCCCTAAGTTTGAACTTCCAAAATACAGTTTAAATGCAGCTTCAAAGGGCTCTAAATGATCCCAGCCGAGGAAGAAGGGTACAACCAGGTATTTTCAAAAAAAAATAGACAATTTATATACTTTTTAACCTCAAATCCTTTTCTTGTCTTGTCTAGCTCTGCGTGAACTCTGTGTATTCCGGGTTCAATACAGTTAGGGTATGTTGAAAAATCTCCCTCTCGTTTTCTCCTCCAACTTTAAAATTGTCCTGCATCGCTGCAGAAGTACCGACCCAGTATTTACAAAGAGAACATGCAAAGAAGATCAAACGCTCTTTACAAAAAAAGGTAAAACAGCGATGTAGGATGATTTTAAAGTCGGAAAAGAAAATGAGATGGAAGTTTTTCGACATACCCTAACTGTCATGAACCGGAATACACACAGAGTTCACGCAGAGCTAGACAAGGCGAGCATTTGAGGTTAAAAGGTATATCAATTATATTT
Organism: Labeo rohita; assembly: GCF_022985175.1. NCBI lineage: Eukaryota > Metazoa > Chordata > Actinopteri > Cypriniformes > Cyprinidae > Labeo > Labeo rohita. The sequence goes on along the minus strand of NC_066884.1, from coordinate 8,729,057 downwards.
TTCTTTGAAAATTACCGATCGTTTTCTGGAAAAGTCCCTTCTTCCTCGGCTGGGATCATTTAGAACCCTTTGAAGCTGCATTTAAACTGCATTTTTGAAGTTTAAACTCAGGGGCCCTATAGAAGTCCACTATATGGAGAAAATTCCTGAAATGTTTTTCTCAAAAAAACATAATTTCTTTACAACTGAAAAGAGAACATCTTGGATGACAAGAGAGTGAGTAAATTATCTGTAAATTTTTGTTTTGGAAGTGAACATCTCATTTTAAGTTAAAAAACTGTGTGTGAAATAATAAAATAATGTGTGCTTTTATCATTTTGTGGACAAAATCCCATGAACTTCACCCCAGTCGGGAGCTGTACGTATGTGCGTTTTCAATCCAGCTAACCTCACATAACTTCATCTTCCCGTTCATTAAAAGGGTGAGATACTGGAAAAAGACGGTCATTGCAACACTGTAAAGTGATGAAACTATGGCGCCATGTGCTTTTTAAAACCATTTCAATAGATTTACCATTATATTATCGGCTCGGAAAATATGTTAATTTGACTAGAAGCACCAGAGACCAGAAACGTAAAGCATCGTTTCAGTCAGGCGAGACTTTCGCGTTCAGGAAAACTGTGAATATTGCATCACTTGTCGGCGTTGCATTGTTCCAGACAGGCTGTCAGTCTATTCATTACTTGACAACATGCAGAACTTTGTGGGAAAATGTCAGTGATGGGGAAAGTATTTGTAAGTATGTATGAACTGGCCAGATTTAGTTTGAAATGCAATTTCCACAATATGAACTTAATTTACAGAAAAGTACCTTCATGTTTAATGGGAAATCATTGATATTTAGTAACAGCACTCTAGATTATGGTATTGCTTCTGAAAGTATCCCTTCTGAAAAAAACAATAGATACCATCACAAAATTTGTAATGGTTTTACTGGTTATAATGGGACTTGTATTGGTTTTAATGGAAACTGTAATAGACCCTGAGGGTTTCTACTGGTAATTCGTCACCTTCTATCCACCTTTTTCATTCCATAAGAGTGGGTGAGGCCATTTGTAAATTTTATTTTAACCTTCCGGTCTCATCTGCATCCAGCAATTTTTAGCTGTACAAAACAACTCGTTTTGCTTCTTGATATTGCAAATTGGTGTGTCTTACCATGTTATTTTAATGTATTATCTTAATTATGAGTACACTCGTTTGTAGAGCAAACAGTTTTATGTTTATGGCACGCTGTTATTTTTCTCATAATTTCCCTATAGCGGATAATGAACCAGGTGTCTCACCAATAGGCTTACTTCCGCACTGAGGAAAAAGGTGGATTGGTGGCTTAAGACCACTAAATCCTAATGAATACACACTACAGGAAACCATTTTTAATGGTTTTAATGGTTAAAAGTTGATGGTTTGTAATGTTTGCAATGGTATTTGTAGTGGTTAATAATGTTAATAATTTATTAAGAATTTTATTGATCATTTGTTAATAATTTATTTATTAATTTTATTGATCATTTGTTAATAATTTATTTATTAATTTTATTGATCTTTTATGTTAATGCTATTTTTGTCCAGTTTTTTTTTTTGTTATGCTATTTTTATTTCATTTAAATTTTAATTTCATTGACTTTGTATTTTATGTTATGCTATATTTTGTTCAGCTATTTTTTATTTTATGTTTTTAATTTAATTAATTTTATTTATATTTTAATTATATTTGTATTTTATTTTATTATTTTTTATATTTATTATTTTGTCAATCTCTTTTTTATGTTATAATATATTTATTTTATTTTAATTACACTACATTTTATTTAGTTATTACATTTTTATTTTAATTGTGTTACATAATTTAATTTATTTTTTATACTTTTATTGATTTTGTATTTTAGTAATATTTTGGTATTGTATGTTATGGTATTTTATTTTATTTTATTTTATTTTACATTTACATTGTTATAGAGAAGAAATTGTTGAATAAAATATTTTTATTTTATTTTTTTGTTGTTGTTTTTGTTTTGTTTGTTTTCTTAGCACACAAAAAGTATAGCTTCGTAAAATTACGGATAAACCACTGTCACATGGACTATTTTTTCGATGTCCTTACTTTCTTTCTGGGCCTTGAACATGGTCTCAACAAAGCTCTGAGGAGATTTTAGGATGATCTACCCCTTTGCAGTTCCATAAAAGGATTCAAAACACTGCACAAGTGTCATAAAAGTAATTCATATTACTGTAGCACTATAATTCAAGTCTTCTGAATATAATAACTTATGTTATGAAGGTGTGAACCACTTCAACCAGATCACTGAATCATTTAGGCATCTTTTGACAAGATTCAAGCCAAGGCAATGATTGAGTAGTAGATTTTCCATAAATAATTAACATTTTGGCTTGTTTCTCACACAAAGCTATTAAATGACTTCAGAAGACTTGGAATCTGGCACTGAAGGCATTATCGTGTTCTGAATCTTAAAAGCCTCAGGCTCCATTCGTTGCAATTGCACGAATTGCCTTCAGAATTTCTGCTTTTGTGTTCCACAGAAGAAAGAAAATGATGCAAACAAACAAGGAAGCAAGTAAATGCTTGCAGAATTTTTATTTGTGGATGAATCGTTTTAAAATAAGCCATAGATCAGAAATGCTGTGACAGTGACATGAGGCAACAAAACATTACCCCAAAAGAAACCCTATCTGTTCGCTAAAAAAATGCATTATCACAACAAATTACCAGCTAAACCTGTTGTCTGTGGCCTTTTGTGAAAAATTGCACATGAAGAAACACAATAAAGAGGAATGTCTACCACAGTCAGGCCTTAAGAAGATAAATTGCAGATGTTTGCCATGGTAATGATTCTCTAAAACAAACTGAGCGTCTTGTAGAGTTTCTCACTCACAATGCTGAGCCACGGTGCTCAATCACAATGAGTGGACAGGCCTGTGCAGCTATGGGCTTTGTTGGGATATGGGCCTTCAGCATTTTATTTACAGCCTTATTTGGCAGAAAAGCACCTGGTTTGACTCTGAGCGATGGTGGTATTAGTACACAAGATGTGCGTTTATTGTCAACTGCTTTTGAAGTTATGTGCTTTTTTTCCAAATACTCATTTGTATGCAGTGACTTTTTAAAGCAGCTGGAAGTGTTTTGTATAATGAAAGCGTGGCATTTATATCTCCTGTGGTTTTGTATGTCAGTTATCACTTAAAATGTTAGAGGTGAAGAATCTAATTGGTACGGGATTCTTACTAGTGCCCCTAATAACAGCGAGGATGGTAGATCATCCCTATTACTTGGACAAAGCAGTCACACCTTCTGGTTTCATTTAGAAAAAACACTAAATAAGACTTAACCCTAGACACAAATGAGGTGCACCGAGTGTCCGCATGGGAGTGCTCATTAACAGTCGAAATCGGCCTCTGGAGCTCATCACTGACCCGCTGAGGCTCTGTGTAGACCCCGCTTTCACTTATCCCACTGCTGCTTCCTTGAAAAATCAGAAGTGATGAGAGGTAGCAGGGGTAATGACGTTCTCTTATCTCCATAAATTGGGCTTTGAGATGAATGTGGATCGTGGGATGAGGCTGACAGACCATTACTTATCTTTAATGGAGTGCCCCTTGTGCAAATGGGGATGGACTTTCATAAACGTCTGCACTCAGATCAAGAGGTGCTATGGGCCTCCAAACAACAACTGCAACACAAAGAGGTTTATGAAAGACAAATGCAAGACTGAGTACTGTCGTGACTTCTGGCTGTAACTCAGTATATTGGAAGGTTTTATTAGCATTTGCAAAAGCAAGGATCTTTTTCGTTATTTTTGCTCATAATTATAATAGGATTATTTTAACAAACCATAACCCTAAGTTTTAGACTTTGAAGCATAAATCATTTTTTTTCTTGTTTTATTTAATTATTTGTAATTTTATTTTGTTGTATTTTTGTTTATTTTTTATTTATTGTCTTTTTTGTTTTATTTTCTATTACGTTTTTATTAGTTTGTACTTTTTGTTAAGCTATTTTTATTTTATTTTAATTACAGTTTTTGTTATTATGGTTTTATTTTAATTATGTTACATTTTCAATTTTATTTTTTGATTTTGTATTTTATGTAATGCTATTTTTGGTCTAGTTTTTTATTTTATTTTATTTATTTATTTATTTATTTATTTTTACATTTTGATTTTATTGACTGTATTTTATGTTATGCTATTTTTTGTTAAGCTATTTTTTATGTTATGTTAATTTAATTTAATTTAATTTAATTATATTTTTATTTTATTTTATTGTTCTGCTTCAATTATATTTTTATTTTGTATTTTATGTTGTCCTATTTTTTGTTAAGCTCTTTTTTATGATAAGCTCTTTTTTATTTTATTTTTTGTTACATATTTATTGTGTTGCATTTTGTTTTATTGATCTTGTATTTTATACTATTTGGATTTTATTTTAATCACACATTATTATTTTAATTACGTAACATGTTTAATTTAATTTTATTTTATTTTGGATTTTGTATTATTTTTAATGCTATTTTGTCTAGTTTTTTATTTTATGTTATGCTATTTTTATTTTATTTCAATTTTAATTTTATTGACATTGTATTTTTTATTCTATGCTATGTAAATGTAATTAATTTTAATTATATTTTTATTTTTATTATATATTTTTTTTTTTGCTTCAGTTATGTTTTTTTTGTTTTTTTTGTGTTCTATGTTGTCCTATTTTTTGTTTAGCTCTTTTTTATGTTGTGGTGTTTTTATTTTATTTAATTCTTTATTACATTTTTATATTTATCTCTCTTTATGTTATGATATTTTTATTTTATTTTTATTACATTTTTTAATTACATTAATTACATATTTTATTGAATTTTATTGATTTTGTATTTTGAACTATTTTTGTTAAGCTATTTTTTATTTTATGCTGTTAATTTATTTTAATTATATTTTTATTTTTTTTTACACTAATTAAATTTTTTATCGTATTTTTTGTTAATCTCTTTTTTTATGTTAAGCTATATTTATTTAATTACACTACATTTTTATTTTATTACAATTTATTTTTTAAATCACATTTTTAATTATATTTTATATCTTATTTACATTGTATTTAATGTTTTATTTGTATTTTATTGACTTTGCAATGTATATTTTTAACTGTTTTTTTTCTCCATTTTATGTTAATTGAAATATATTTGTCCTTTTTTTCTTTTTTAATTATTTTAATAACACTCACATTGAACATGATCTCAAAACATCTCCAGTTACCTTGTACTTTCTCTTCCTGTTGCACCTGTTTGTGCTAAAATGGTAGCAGAATGGCTTCAGTTTTCTGTTGAATATCTTCAAAGCTTTTGAGAACTTGGAAACCAAGAACAAATGTCTATCACATATTATCTCCTCTGTGCACCTGTCTTAAGGCTTTCTTTTCCAAACAACCAGACAGAGGTTTAACAATAGTGTGGTGTGTTCCTGTAATCTGTATATGCCACTTACAAGGAAGGGGGCGTCTGGTTTGAAGATCTCATGCTGATCAGCAGGATTTATATGCAACAACACCTCTGTGCTGTTTTATTGACTGAGATTAGGAATTCAAGTTTGCAATGCTGAAAGTGGATCTGTGATGTGCCTCTTCAAGATGCAAAGAAGCACATTAATATGTAAAGAATCATAAATATTCATTCAGTCGCACATAGGCAGTGTAAAGAATTAACAATAGGTCTGTTCCAAAGTGCAGTGCCCTCAGGGATTACCCTTTTTTCACAAAGTTTACAAGCTGCCTTAGAAGTTGCTAAAACTTTTAATTTCTTAAAAGGAAGCGTAATGAAATTATGGGTTTTGTCAGTTTGTAGAGAACTGCTGTGGATAATTTAGGACATCAAGACATTAACATAACCCCTGATGTAAGAGGCCTCCAGCTGCTTCTTCAGGTTTATAGGAAGTCACCTGACCCCTGGTCAAGGACCTGAGAGACATCATGATCAATACCTTCAATATTTATCCCGACAGCAAATATTTACATAAGTACCCTAATGGGACTGCAAATCTGAAAATCAGCATTCTGTGTGCTGCTTACAGAGTTACAAGCAGAAGCTCAGCTTTATATTAGAAGCAGCTTCAAAATTACAAACCATTAGGAGAGAAATTAGGAGACACTAACGCTTGGGAACTTATTCAGTAGTCACAGCTCAAACAAACAGACCACTTCGACTGCCAAAAGCTAGAAGCCTGCACAAATGATTCGCATTATAACAAGAAGCAGTGATTCCTCAAAAAAGCATTTAAAAATGCATTAAAGTAATCTGAAATATGATATGTTTTTATTTTTATATTCAGATTACTTATTTATTTGTCTGTGTTAACTCTTATATTATATTTTATTAATTTACATCATAATATAACTTTCACAAATTTTATTTTGCATACAAGAATTAAAAAAAGTTTTTTGGAGGTGACTTATTGTTTTCTTTCAGGCATTGTTATGTAATAATGCACAGTCAGGTATTTTTTCTTTTAATACAGTTTCATTTTTAGCATTTTATTTCATTAAAATATTATATACTTTTTTATTTAATATATTATTTTAGACTAATTTAAATATTAAGCACAGTAAAAAAAAATATATTTTATTACATTTGATTTTTTTTTTTATTTTATATTTTACTAATTTCCATAATATTACTTTTACTAATTTGAGGACTTGGTATTGAAGCAATTTATTTTTGCAATAATTATTAGCGGAGTCATTCAATTATTTAGCGCAGTCAACAATTTTATTACATTAGATTTTATTACATTAGATTTTTTATTTTGTATTTTATACATTTTTTTGTTAGAATACTTTCACAAGAATTAAATTAAATTCAGAGTTCATTTTTATGTACAAGAATTTAAAAAAAAAGTTTTTCGGAGGTGACTTATTGTTTTCTTTCAGGCATTATTATGTAATAATGCACAGTCAGGTGTTTTTTCTTTTAATACGGTTTAATTTTTAGCATTTTATTTCATTGCTATTACACCAGATAATGTTTTTTTTTTAATATATTATTTTAGACTCATTCAAATATTTTTAATAAAATAAATGTTATTACATTTGATTTTTTATTTTATATTTTACTAATTTCCATAATATTACTTTTACTAATTTCAGGATTTTGCATTGAAGCAATTTATTTTTGCAATAATTATTAGCAGACTCATTCAATTATTAAGCACAGTCAACAATTTTATTACATTAGATGTTTTGATTTTTTAGTTATAATACAAAATTTTAATTTAATTTAAATTTATAATTTTTCTTTCAAGTACTATCATGTAATAATGCACAGTCAGGTATTTTTTTCTTTTAATATTGTTTCATTTTGAGCATTTTATTTTATTACTGTTACACCAGATAATATTTTTTTTAATTTAATATATTATTTTAGACTCATTCAAATATTAAGCGCAGCCAACAATTTTATTAAATTGGCTTTTTTATTTTATATTTTATTAATTTGCATAATATTCCTTTTACTAATTTCAGGACTTGTATCGAAGCAATTTATTTTTGCCTTAATTATTGCCAGACTTGTTTAATTATTAAGCACATCAACAATTATTACATAAGATTTTTTATTTTAAAATTGTATTAATTTACTTTATAATACTTCTACAAGAATAATTAAATTAAATTTAGAATTATTTTTATATACAAGACTTATTGTTTTCTTTCCGTTATTATTATGTAATAATGCACAGTCAGCAATTTTTAAAGCACAGCCAACAATTTAATTTTATTACATTAGATTTTTAAATGTACATTTTATTCATTTACATAATATTACATTTACTAATTTAAGGACTTATAGGTATCGAAGCTGTTTATTTTTGTGTTAATTATTGGCCGACTTGTTCAATTATTAGGTAGCAATTTTATTTTATTACATTAGATTTTTTATTTTATATTTTGTTAACTTAATTAATTATGTAATAATGCACAGTTTTTTATTGTATTTAATTATAGTGTTTTATGTTATTACTAATACACCAAATAACTTTTTATTTATTATTATTTAATAAATTATTTTAAATATTTGATCCATTTTTTATGGCACGATATGAAATGATAAGCCAAATCAAAGGTCATCATGGCCCATGGGCCCTGGTTTTGGCATCTCTAATGTAGGTAATAGCTTACTGTGGTATTTTAATTATTATGTTACTCATAATGCATTTTTATCTTAATTTATTTTATGTACAAGAATGTAAAATGTGCATTTCTTGTGGTGTCTTACTGATTTCTTTTCAATTCTTATGGAATGATAATACGCAGTCAGCTGTTTATCATCATTAAATAAGCCCGGACAGAGCAATCAGGACTTGTGTTGAAGCAATTTATTTTTGTGATAATTATTGGCAAACTGGATATTATCTTGCTAATTACATGTCTATCTAACAAATTAATAAATGAATGGACATGAAATATTGATTTGAAATTTTAAAAGAAGTGATTGAAATTGAAAATCAATTGACTGGGACACTCAATTACACAGGTCATTCTACTAAAACACATAAAAGACGAGCTTACATCAGTCTTTTTTAAAGATTTAATACTACTAGTCTGAAATAGTTAAAAAAAAAAAAAAAAAAAAACTATTTTTAGCACTAAATTAAAAGTTTAAAATCAGCATTGAAATCTATTATATTTTAAACGCTGATCAGCATCCTTTATAAAAAACACTCAATGTATTTAAAAATCCTTCAGAAAAAGGTGTCTTATACACTCTTAAAAATAAAGGTGATGCCATAGAAGAACCATTTTTGGTTCCACAAAGAACCATTCAGTCAAAGGTTCTTTAAAGAACCATCTCTTTCTTACCTTTTTAGAATTTCGTCACAAAGAACGTTTTGTGAAACAAAGATTTTTCAGATGTTAAAGGTCCTTTATGGAACAATTTAGACAAAAAGGTTCTTCTATGGCTTTGTGTAGCACCTTTATTTTTAAGAGTGTAGTATACATTTCTCACTAGACTCACTACACTGTAAAAAACAATTTGTTCAATCAACTTAAAATAATTTGTAACCTGGCTGCCTTAATTTTAAGTTCAGTCAACTCAAAATGAAATGTTGAAATGTTAAATTATACTAAGTGACAACTTAGACATTTGAGTTGAATCAACTTAAAATTTTAAGGCAGCTGGGTTACTTACCCATCTGTTAAGTTTAGCAAACACAAATATCTAAGTTGTTACTTAGTACAACTTTTCAAGTTGAATAAACTTATTTTAGTTGACTGAACAAATTGTGTTTTTTATTTTTTTACAGTGTAGGTTTTAATGCAAAACACAGAGTCTTTATCCTACCTTTTCAGATGTTTTCCTGAAAAAACACAGATGGGAACAATTAGTAAAGGCAGCATTTATGTCACACCCCTGTGGACTGTTTATGTTGGTTTCTCCCTTCTGTGCCCATATATGGTCTTTCCTGTTCCATTCCTTGTTAAGTCCTTATTGGTTTATCACCCTCACCTGTCCTTTTATCATTAGCACCCCTATATAAGTTGTTTTCAGTTCAGTGTTTGGTTATGTTGGTGTGTGTTTCCCTGCCGTTCCTGTCTGGATTTACCTTTTGTGGATTTTATTAAAGATTTGTTGTTATACTTTGTCTTCGTACATTTCCTTTTACACACAATCGTGACAATTTAAGTATTTATGAAACATAAGCTGACACGCAGCAGCTGGTAATTAACAGACCCGACTTCAAAGTGTCTGTTAGAGAGCTGATCTGAGCAGTACAGCGGATGGACAGGAGAAATGGACACTGGCTCTGGTCTACCTTTCCTCTGTCAGGCCCTGCATTCATTAAGCCACTGCCAGACACTGACCTGACTGAAGGCTGTAATTGGCCCATCTTTAAGCCCAAAAACTTTTGGATTTCAGGAAGAAGACAGAATGGCCAGGGAGATAGATAGGTAGGAGTTTTTCCACTAAATTAGACATTGCTTTGCTTATTGACTGTTGATGCAAGAACGAATAAAAACACTTTCTCAATTTCAGAAGACAGAGAATGTTACAGCACGAGAAATGCACCCTTGAGATGAATTTCATACCTAAATTAAGATATAGATCAGGATATGTTACTGTGGAAAGCGCTCAGGTTTTGTTATCACATCCGGATGAAGAACGGTTGAAGTGCTGTGTTTCCTCATATCTGTTCTTTGCAGGCTTGATCTATTGTGCTATCAGCACAATGCTGATAGAAACTCTGAGGTCAATAACCCAAAGTTCCTCTGGATTTATCACCCAGCACTGCACAGGTGAGAAGTTCTGAGAACATTAGTCCGGCGAGTGTCAACCTGGTTTGCTCTGTGACCCATTTTTTAGTTTACAAAATTCTTCAACCAAGGACCCCCCCACCTCACCTTCAAAATATATTTTTCACTTTCCACAGAAGAAAGTCATGCAGATGTGGAAAGACATGAGGGTAAGTAAATGATGGAATATAGATTTTGGGGTAAACTATAACTTACACTCTTAAAAATAAAGGTGCTGCACGATGGCAAAAGAAGGTTATAAGAAGGTTATAAAAAGGTAATTATAAAAAGGATTATAAAAAGGTAAAAAAAAAAAAAAGAGAGAGAGAGATGGTTCTTAAAGAACCTTTAAATGAATGGTTCTTTGTAGAACCAAAAATGGTTCTTCTATGGCATGGATGTGAAGAACCTTTTAAAGCACCTTTATTTTTAAAGGGGTCATCGGATGCTAAGTTCATTTTTTCATGTTGTTTGAACATTAATGTGTGTTGGCAGTGTATGTACAAATCTACCCTATAATGATAAAAATCCATGCAGTGGTTTTTAATTAATCTAAAAATAATATCCCCTTTTTCAAATCGAGCCGTTCTCAGATGCCTGTCCGTGTGCCGTCACACCCACAGAGGCCGCTCCCACAAGAGTTGATTGACATGAGCTCTTACCTCAGACCAGCTGTCACAGTCCAGTAACTTTCCTTGTTTCGATGCCGGAGCAGGGATGTAAGTTAGACAATAATATCTCCGATTGAGCGATTGAGGTGTTGTGTTGCTGGATGTAATAATGAACATAGTGGTCGTCATTTACTCAATACACATCTGAGCCGCTGAAGATGCAGTGGATTACGTTTGTTTGTGAATGGAATACCCGATCTACATATATCTGTCTATGTTCGCGCAAATCATTCATGATCCAGCTTCACTTACAGCAGAAGTGTGTGTAAGCGTTTTTTTATGAATCTTTGTGATCGCCTTTCCTTATAACGTGGTAGTTAGGAAGTTTAGCGGCTAAATGTGGCTAAAGTAAACAAGATCGTCATTCCACAGAAAGAAGAGAGGGGCGGGGTGAGCAGAGCTCATTTGCATTTAAAGGTACAACCCCTTAGAATGAGATGATTTTTGCAGAGCTCATTTTGACAAGGTAAAAAGGGTGTTGTTTTACAAAACCATTGAGAATTTTTAATCAAAGTATATTAGAGACTTTTCATTTAGACCCTAAAGAATCATATAAACTTGTGGAAAATGGGCATCTAATGACCCCCTTAATAGTGTAGTCACACAGTATGCAGTTTGTACAAGCAAATGCTTGCAAAGGTTTTAGTATGCTAAGCTACTTTTCGTTTGCATCCGTTGCAAGATAGGATCGTCATCCCCAAAGTTGAGAAGCTTAGATACCACTGTCATATTCATGAATGAAAGTCTATCCATTATATGCATATTATTCAACACTGAAGACTATGTATGAGACTTCTGGTTCCGCTATAGGGAACAGTGTTGCCAAGCCTGCGGTTTTCCAGCGGAATTAGGCTACTATAACATTGCCGCGGTTTGTTTTTCATGTCCGCAGGTTGAAGCGACCCTAATAATGTGATATTTATTCCCTGAAATTTTACCAGCGGTACCCCGCCAAAAACATGATTAATGAACACGATTGGTCTAGGCTTGGGCCAGTTCTGAGTAGCTATTGGGCGGGTTTTGTTGTGAAAATCTGGGAACCCTGATAGGGAAATAACAAGAAGAATAACAACGTGCAGTAAACGGCAAAACTGTTTGCACTACAAACCAGTGTGCTCATAAAATAATATGGTAAAACACACCAATCTGCAATATCAAACAGCAAAACAGGCTATTTTGTACAGCTAAAAATAGCTGGACAGAGGTGAAGCTAGAGCCTGTAGTGTATTTCATATTTTAATATCTTAATAAGTATATGAAAAAACTGTACTTGCAGTTAGAGCTGCACGATTAATCGATAAAAGATTGCAGTCTCCTTTCAAACACCCATGTGGTCTTATTTCTGAAGGACAACGAATTGTCTTTGTTAAAGTCATAACGGATCATTCAAATCTGTGTTCACACTACAACTGACACAGAGAGAGCAGTTATCATGTTTAGGTATGAAACAGCTTAAAAAACATTGTTGAATGTTGAAAAATGCATTTGTCATTGAATCATTCATTCAAATATTTTGTTCGAAAATGCTGATTCATTCAGTAATGCAACAAGTGAAATATTTAGGTATTTTTCAGTGAGTCATTGAATCATTAATTTAAACATGTTTAAACATGCCGCGTTTAGCTGCTAACTTTGCTAACTAGCACGTTATTAGGAAGCTGATTGCAGAGATTCATAAACAAAAACCCCTCACTTTTGGATTCATTCACTTTTGCTGTAGGTGAAGCTGGATCACAAATGATTTGCGTGAACATAGATGCATTTATGTAGATTGAGAGGCACATTCCATTCACAAACAAACGTAATCCACTACATCTTCAGCGGCTCAGATGTCGGGAGTAAATGATGACCACTATGTTCACTATTACATCTAGCAACACCACACCTCAATCTGAGATATTCTTGTCTAATTTACATCCCTGCTCCTGCATCAAAACAGTGGAGGTCAGACTGTGACAGCTGATCTGAGGTAAGACGCTCATGTCAATCAACTATCGTGGGAGCGGCCTCTGTCGGTGTGATGCATCTGAGAAAGGCTCGATTTGAAAAAGGGAATATTATTTTTACAGATTATTTAAAAACCACTGTATGGATTTTTATCATTATAGGGTAGATTTGTACATACACTGCCAACACGCATTAATGTTCAAACAACATGAAAAAGTGAACTTTGCATCCGATGACCCCTTTAAGTATGTAAATACATGACAGCGGTTTAAAGGGGTTATATGTATTTATATTCACTTTTATAAATATGACAAACAAGCTTGTGATAGAAATTACATTCATTTATATTTTGGTTTACCATAAATGCTTGTCAGTTCAGCAGTACACTGCACCATTTTTTAAAGACAATTGAAATAATAATGAAATTACATAAAGTATGTACTTAAGTCCTACCTACTTACTGTAAGTTGTCAAAAGCCCTGTGCCTAAAAACATTACATTCAGTTTGCACTTAAATATATTCTTTTTAAATAGATAATTTCCATAATAATTATTCTTTTTAAAAGTAGGCCTATGCTAAAAGTGTTTTCTCACAAGGGATTATTTGAATGATTCATTTCCATGAAAGTTTGATGTTACTGTGCTATCAATACAGATTTGCATCTCTGCTATCAGTTATACCCAGCCCTATAAAAACAAAATGAACTGAGGTGTATAAGTCAGACTGAGTAGATGGTTCTTGACTAAAATAAGCTGGAAAGTGGACTAGACTTTATATGACACTACATATGTATAGGAAAACAGCATCCTGTATTTCATTATATATTTGCTAGATGGGTAATCCACCCCTCCCCCGCCTCAGACAGCACTGCTGTGGCTCATTTGAGCATGATACTCACACTCAGAGAAAGTGAGAAATAGAAAGGTTGTGAGAACACACAGAGACAGAAAAATTCCTTCACTGATTCAAACATACTCAGCCGGCTGGATCTCATTTGCATTCATTATTCAAAAAGATGTTCATTTTAGAGGAATATGTAAATATAAGCTCTAGTAGAGCCAGAAACATGCCCGAGCTCTGTTTGCTCTACAAGTAGAGCACTTCTACGGCTGCATTAATTAAACCTCAGCTAGGTTACACCAGCGGTGCTTCTCGACTGGTATGTCGTGACCAAGAAGTGGGTCACAGGTCTGACTGGGTTATGGACAGCAGAGAAAAACAATCCAACTTAAACTTTACAATTCAAGATAAATAAACAATAGATAAAAAACAAAAACAAAATGCTTTTTCAGAGTATTTTTTGCCAATTTAACTATCCCTTGGTTAAGTAGATGCCAAAATGCACAGGATGCTTGAGCCTATGTTCCTTAAAAATCCAAAAACCATGTCAAATTGTGAATATTCCTGTTCAGCGGATATTGTTAGATTCTCAGTGCATTTTTTGTTTACTTTTGCACAATTAAAATGAGGTCATCAAAATGTAAAACCTGGATCCTGATGCAAACCCTGTTGAGAAGCCCTGCACTCTTTCTGTCGTTGAAAGGTGCTTAGATTTATATCAAAGCTAGAAATACAAACTGTGGTTTTATTAGTGGGGTTCCATTTTTTAAGATGCACTGTACATCAGTGTGACAGCAGATCAAAGGAAGGTAGGACACGGATCCACAGAGGATCAAAAAAAGTTAAATTTTTCAATGTTTTCACTTGAGATGTTGCCATGGGAACTGGTCAAAGACCGTGAAATCACCCATCCAGAGCAAGCTTTGCCTACGGAGGGGTTCTGGGTAGAGGATCTGTCATCTACAAAACCGCAACAGTGAGCTGAAATACCACACTGAGCATTGAGAAGAAAAAATATCAGCTTTCCATTATATTCGTGATTGTTAAGGACAAACCCGTGCTCAACAAAAATGATGCAAAAAGATGCAAAAGGCGCAAAAAAGTCCAAAAGTACAAAAAAGATCATCTGCAGTGAATGGGTGCAATCAGAATAAGGGTTACATCACAATAATCCAAAAGTAATTCATACAACTGCAGTCAACCAATTAACAGTGAAAAGGTTGTCTTATCTGAATCAGGAGAGAAATATGGACAGATTAAGCACTATTTATAAGTGAAAACAGTCCAAAACAGATTTAAAGTTAAAACACCTTCATATTGGATTTGTTCCTGTAAACGCGTAGCTTTTTGTTTCACAAAACACTCATTGTTGGACTGGAGTCGTATGGATCACTTATGGATTACTATCTTGTTTTTCTCAGCTGTTAGGACTTTCGTTTTGACGGCGCCCATTCACTGCAGAGGATCCATTGGTGAGCAAGTGATGTAATGCTAAATTGCTACAAATCTGTTTTGGACAAACTCTTCTACAGTGCCTTGCGAAAGTATTCATACCCCTTTGTTTTTTTTTTTTTTTAACGTTTTATGTTGCTTTCCTATGTTAAACTGCTTTAAATGACTTTTTTCCACATCAATCTACATTCCATGCACCATAATGATAACGCAAAAAATAGAATTTTTCAAGAATTGTCAACTTACATTTCATACATTTATTAAAAAAAAAAAAAAAAAAACTGAAAGAAGTACATTGCATAAGTATTCATAACCTTTAACTCTAAAGTACTAAGATGAAGCACCTTTACAGCCTCAAGTCTTTTTGAGTATGATGCAGCAAGATTTGCACATCAACATTTGGCAAGTATCTGCCATTCTTCTCCTCCTTTTCACATCTCAAGCTCTGTCAGGTTGGATGGGGTCTGGCAAACCTTTTCAGGTTTCTCAAGAAAAGTTTGATTGGGCTCAAGCCCAGGCTCTGGCTAGGCCCCTCAAGGACATTCACAGAGTTGTCTATAAGCCACTCTTGCTGTTAAGGGTTATTGCCCTGTTGGAAGGTGAACCTTCTGCCAACTCTGAGGTTTTGAATGCTCTGGACTGGGTTTTATTAAGGCTATCTCTATACTGTATTTTGGTGCACTGAGCTTTTCTTCTACACTGACGAGTCCCTCAGTCCTTGCCACTGAAACACAGCCCCACAGCATGAGGCTGCAAACCAGCACACGTTACTTCTGGGATGGTTCTCTGCAGGTGATGAGCAGTGCCTGGTTTCCTTCAAACATGATGCTTGGAATTGAGGTTCATCAGACCAGAAAATCTTGTTTCTCACAGACTGAGGGTCCTTTAGGTGTTTTTTTTTTTTTTTTTTTGCGAATTCCAAGTGTGTTTTCATTTTACTTCTCTAAGGAGAGGGTTGAGTCTTGCCACACCACCATAAAGCCCAGATAGGTTGCAGTGATGTTTGTCCTTCTGTAAGTTTCTCCCATCTGCATATATGATCATGGAGCTTAACTAGAATGACCACCAGCTATTTTGACACCACTCTAGCCAAAGTCCTTCTCCATCAATTACTCAGTTTGGCCAGGAGGCCAGCTCTAGGAAGAGTCTTGGTTGTTTCAAACTTTTTCCATTTTTTTAACCTCAGGGCTTGGTTTTTGCTCTGATATGCATTATCAGCTATTAAACCTTTTATTAAGACGTGTGTGCCTTTCCAAATCCTACCCATTCAAGGGTAAGTTTTTTTTTTAAGTTTTTTATTTTTAATAAATTTGTTAAGATGTTTTTTGCTTTGCCATTATGGAATATGGAGTGTAGATTAATGTGGGAAAAAAGTAATTTAAAGCAGTTTAACATCCTAACATAACTAAATGTGGAAAAAAAAAAAAAAAAATGAGTGAAGGGGTATGAATACTTTTGCAAAACACTGTATATCTTGGACAGCCTGACGGTGAGTAATTTCCAGCAAATTTTATTTTTTTATTTCAGTTTGTAAGCTCTACCCAATTGGCCCAACGACAGAATCCAGTGGGTGGGCGAAGGTATAATGAAGGTCTTTTACTTGCACTTCTGCAAACTTCACAGAATTTTTAGTTTCGGATTTAGTTTCAATTTTAGTCTACAGTAGCTCCGTGTTTAATCTGACTCCAATTTCAAGTGATCATTAAGTTTAGGCTGTATTTCTAATTAAAACCTGATTACAAATATTAGTTATGTATTCATTTAAATATTTGATTATTCTAGACATCCCATACTTTCAGTGACCATATGCCCAGGAGGGAAGGAGGGGGACTTAAGCATGGATGAAGGGACAGTTGAGCAATTTGTTTTGTTGCCTGCCATCTGTTTTGTGCAAGTTCCTGAGGTTTGGATAATTTCAAGTCTTACAATGTTTTTATTTTTCATTTTATTTTTGGGTGAACCTTTCCTTTAAAAAATTGTTGCAATGTTCAGAGTGTTTTTAGTTCAATATTTTCACCTGTTTTGTTGTCTGACAACAAAAAAACCTAAGAAAAAAAACCTTTTAGTAGAACTGCTTAGAAATGTAATAATACATCTTTTCCCAAAAAGCCACATGATTTGAGGTATCAGTTATGTCCGTAACACAAACAATGTGGGGTCAAACTCTTTTCAAAATTCCTAATCAAAAGTATAAGTAGTAGCCGATTACAATCAAATCACCCAATTATAAAATCAAGAACAACAGCGGGAGCTCAAAGAGTTTGATTACAGGACAGTTAGAGAGGATTCATTCTCGTTCCTGCACTGAGGTGACAGTCGCTCTGCACGTCAGAGAGAAGAAAAAAAGTCAGCAATCAGTAATGTTTCGCTTGAGAGTTTGGTACGCAGGTGTGACACCCACACGGGTGTGAAAGAAGTCAGAGTACATGAACCGGCCTAACCACACACTCATCAAGGCCAGCTCAGCTCTCTAAATCGGGCTGACGACAGCGCCAATCACCTTCATCCAACTCACACTCACCCCGAGTCCAAAAAGTAAACGCGGGTGCTGAATGTCCTCCTGCTGAGCAGGTTTACAGGCAGTGAGTAAATGCCATGAGGAAATGTCAGCAGACAGTCAGAGGGTTGCAAAAAAACCCTAAAATGTGTTTGAAATTCTCCTAAAAAGCAGTGTTGGGTTAACCTGCCGGGTACAGAATAATTACATTGCAGGCTTCCCAGGAAAAGTAAAGTGAGTAATGTATAAAAAAAAAAAAAAAAAAAAAAAAAAAAAAAACTCTAATCTCTCCTGAGGACCGGCTCACTACCACAACTTAATTAGTTTAATTCCACAGGACTCACAGTATGCTAATGGTGCCTTAGTTTTCCTTTCACTCCTCACCTTAAACCATATTCCTTTTTAATAACATTAAAGGATTAGGTGTATAAAGTCTGTATGCTTTCAGAGTTTCCAGAATGCTTATTATCAGACTTCATATGATTGTACACTGTAGGTAAAAACATAGTAATAATAAAAATACTTATTTTTTAACAGAGTTCTTTTTCAAATATCTAATTTAAATTTTTATACTGTGCTTCAGAATACAATTAATTTATGAAATATGTTTAAAAAACTGCCCTTCTACTCCTGTTAGAATAACTTAAAATAGGACTAAGCAGTGACCTTGAAATTCAGGAAATTATAGGTTGTTCTCTAATTTTGATCTCCACTGTACATACAGATTTGAGTTTATATTATTTTAATATGAAAGTACAAAGAGATTGGTGAGTGAAACCTAGAAGACTACAGCTATGTAGGAATTCCACTGGTGTATTTCAACCCTCACAATACTTAATTTCCTGTTTGGTTTGTCATGTCATAAATAGTAGACACTGAAGTACTATAAAAACATATTATCTGAGCTCCCACACATTTTTTTTTTTTTAGATAATTATGGGCCATTATTCGAAGCATAAACCATAAGGTATGTCCACCCTGTCATGGACATATATATTACTGTTAAATACATTTTCATTGCAATATTAAGATGCAAATTATATTTTCTAAAAAGGTGTGATGTTCCTTTCCTAAACAGGGTTATTTGTTTGCTTTCAAATTATAAATACATAAAAGAGTTTATGTAAACCATGTGTTTTTAAAGGAACTCATACAATTCACACATGTATTTTTTCATATTTGGAGAAAACTGTGATATTTGGATGCATGTTATTGCCCCCACACCTAGCTATTGAACACTAGCTAAAAGAACATACAAAGCATGACAAAATATGATGATGAAACATTTATTCAACTTCGAAAAAATAATATAATAATAAGTAATACAATTTAAATTCTCAGTCACACTGATATACCCCCCCCTTTCATTTTAGTTTTTTAGCAATATTAACTACAAATGAATGCTATGTCCACCCTGTCATGTATATGTCCACCCTAAGTGTCCAACAGGGTGGACAGTTTGGAACAACGATTTTCCAACATTTTGACCTTCAGTTAACGTAATAGCTTACAACAAACCGTGACTAGCTAAATAGTCAGTCTGTTTGTTGAAGAGAATTTTGTATATTTAAACTTACATATTTTGAAAATACTGTATTCTAATCACTTCTGGCATACTTTATGCCGACAGGGTGGACATGTTAAGTTTTGGCAAAGCAAGAAGGCAAACTCAGAAAATTTGTCAGTTGAAAATTCACCAACTTACTCACCTCAGCGGTTGAAATTCCCACCACTGAAGACACAAAAAAATCTGTCGTCCTGATGTCACTAAAGGGGATGGCCTTTCTGAAAGGGGCGGATTCCTCAATACGACAGGGGGGAAAACCATTCAAGGGACATGAACAAACTTTTTTTTTTTTTTTTTTTTTTTAAATAAAAGTATTGTTTTATTACCAAATGATCAATACACTCAAATTGAGTATTCTCTTATTTAACAAAATTTTGAAAAGTTATTGGAGAACAAAATTGTAAAAAATTTATGATTTCAGTATATCCTACTTTCATTCAAATTTAATGAGCAGTACATGGGACATAGCAAAATAACATGAATCCTCTTACACAAAGCAAAAAAAAAAAAAAAAATCTACAAAATGTGTCTAAAGAGCCAAGTAATGCTTTTGTTATGAATATAAAAACTTATTCTAATATTACACACCCTTTTATAGTCATTTTTAGGTTACAAATGAATTATGTACAGGACACCAAAAGGCACCCTACAGTGATATTGACCCAGGTGTATAAACTTTCAGAGTTTCCATATCAGACTGTAGGTGAAAATGCAATATTAGAGTGAGTAATAGCAATATTAACAGAAACATTTATTATGTGGGATCAAATATGGGAAAAGATGTGGGATGTGGGAGGGGCTGAGGAGCCTGTTTGCTGAAACCACACCCACTTAGCTTGACGTAGCAGTGGCAACCCACTTGTCACTCAAGTGGCCACGCCCTTAATTATGCAGAACTTTAAATGGGTGAATAAAAAAATTCACCCCTCACAGTTGTCATGAAGGGCAAAATTAGCTATATAGACCAAAACCACTTTTGTACCAGGCTGTAAACATTTTTTCTGCTCAAAAGTTGGGCTATGGGATAGTGGCCAGTCAGTGAATTGCAGTTTAATTCACTTCCATGTTGGATTCAAGAGAGAGACCGGAAAGTTGCCACTTGGTACAAACACACCGGTTCATAATGGTTGTCAAAAAACTCATGGTGGGAATTATTAGAATATTTTACATTTATGTGTGAAAGTTAAGCAAGGTTTGCCTTCTCATGATTGACAGATACATTCAAACACTTACTGTCAAAGCCAGGGAGCATGAGGTTACCATGGCAATTCAGCTAGACGGAAGTGAGTGCTGTAACCACTATCCATTCTGTTAATTAAGGATCCAGTGCAGTGCAGTTCCATTAGCATGTGCAGAATAAATCTCCTATTTTACTTAAGTATTCAATATGTATTTTAATCTTAATGAAAGTGAAACAGTCTCCGAGAGCACAAAAAGAAGCTTTAAAGAATCGCAGGACCTTTTTAAGCTGCATACGCAGCGGCAGGAGCCCTCCTGATCCTTTGTTCGGTGAAGCTAATCAGCTCCAATCATGCGTCTCTTCCTCGAGACTAGACCCTCATTAGACTAATACCTGTCTTTAGACTATTTATAAACCATTGGAGAAACAAAAGAAATTCCTAGAAGTTTTAATCACTCAACAAATTGGACCGAGACAAGCTTGTTGCCTTATAATTACAAGGCAGATGCCAAAGGGTCATTGTTTGAGACGCTCAACTGTTGATTGGTGAATTTGAGACAAGTATATGCACACACAATTAATTGCTTGAAAACTATCAGCTACATGTCAGATTAGCATTTGATTTCATGTCCTGAATTCTAATAAGTTGCATCTGTTTATATTTAATTTAAAGTGAGCGGATGAAAAACCAAACAGAACAGATGTTAGTCACAGAATCTGGCCTTTTTGCTCTTTTGATGACTGGATTTATATTCTTATTGCCGTTGTGCTGAGAAGAAAATGACGCTATTGAACCGGGACATTACTTTCTTTTTATATTCATACTTTTTTATTTGAATTTCACTCGCGTTACACTTCAGACCGCAGATCTGGGCTGCAGATCTCCATGACAACAACACAATCTGAGCCAATCAGTGACAAAAGCTCTTCAGAATGCATTGGCCTAATGATGTAGGATCCTGCGGTTGTCCTCGAGTGGCAGATCAATGATGGACCCAATAAAATAGCAATGACCCGTGCAGGCTTTTAGGGAGTCACAACATGCTCCCGTTGATTGAGAACAAATGAGATAATGAAGTAGCACTAAAGCCGTCAGAAGACTACTATGTGAATGCGGTTTTGGAGATTTTCTTCGTGTTACACTGAATAAATAAATGTGACGCTTCAGTCATGAGGTAGCTTTGGAGATTTAGAGCTATTTGGAGGGCAATGCTTTCAGCGCCAGGCTATATGGAAACTCTTTTATTTACCTTACATTGTTCAGATGCAGTTGTATCCCATACAGCCAAAAAAAGACTTTTCTGCTCATCAAAGCTCCGTTTATTTGTTTAAAAATACAGAAAAACTGTAATATTGTAAAAATATTATTGCAATTTAAAATAGTGTTTTCTATTTTAACATACTTTAAAATATAATTTATTCCTGTGATGCAAAGCTGAATTTTCAGCATTATTACTCCAGTCTTCAGTGTCACATGATCCTTCAGAAATCATAATAATATGCTAATTTATTATCAGTTGTTGGAAACACTGGTGCTGCTTTTTGATGAATATAATATAAAAAAAGAAACAGCATTTATTTAAAATTTATATCTTTTGTAACAATAAAAGTCTGTTGTTCAAAGTTTGGGGTCAGTATATTTTTTCTTATTTTTTTGTTCTTTCAGCAAGGATGTGTTAAATTGATAAAAAGTGATAGTAAAGACTTATATTTTTAGAAAAAAAATATTTTGAATAAATGCTGTTGTTTTTAAACTTTTATTTATGAAAGAATCCTGAAAAAAGTATCACAGGTTCCAAAAAATTATTAAGCAGCACAACTGTTTCCAAAATTGATAATAAATCAGCATATTAGAATGATTTCTGAAGGATCGTGTGACACTGAAGACTGGAGTAATGGCTGATGAAAATTCAGCATTGCATCAGATAAATAAATTATATTTTAAAGTATATTAAAAGAGAAAACTGTTATTTTAAATTGCAATAATATTTCATAATATTACTGTTTTTTCTGTATTTTTAATCAAATAAATGCAGCCTTGATGAGCAGAAAAGTCTTCTTTAAAAACATTAAAAATCATACTGATCCCAAAACTTTTGAACTGCTATATATATATATATATATATATACATATTATATATGGATATAGATGATAGATAGATAGCTAGATAGATAGATAGATAGATAGATAAGAAACATTTGTTAAAATCTTTCAAAATATTTTACCAATATTTTTCTGAATATGCCAATTTGCCAATGTTAGAAAATATATTCTATATATATATATATATATATATACACACACACACACACAAATCACATTTGAAGAAAAACTTATTTGCTATAATACATAAACTAAACATATATTATTTTCAATTTCAAAAGTATATTTAACTATGCTTCACTCATATTTTTATAACATATATTAAATGTATTTTAAGTTATATTTGGCCAGACCTTTTCTTTTCTTTACACTATGAGTAATATTATATTTATGATAACACATAGATGACAGGATTAACACTACCAAAAGCTATAATCTAGTTAGTCCATGTGAAATGTGTTAAAATGACTCAGCAGATCTGTTGTAGATTCAGTTAAAGTAGAGATGTACATTCAAAGGCTTCACTATGAACCAGTAGCTGGTCTTCAGGGGAAAGCTGAAGAGTGTGAAGTCCCTAAGCAGTCGTGTGGGAGCGCAGCGGCTCATCAGAGGTTCATGGCAGGTCTGTCAGCCCGCATTATGACAGTTTGAGGACCCGCATACATTGTGTTGATGCTTTTTGTGTTTTATGTTTATGAAAATTGTCCCCTGACATTGCCTATAATGAGCATGTCTAGCAGTTTCTAAAATACATTTCTCAGCTTTGTGAGCCTGGAACTGAAGAACTGCCTACTGCGAAGACAAAATAAAATCTCATTAGAAAGTGTATCATTTGTAAAATATAGGCCAACTTATAAAGTGCTTTTTCAACAGTATAGTAAGTTGTGTTGTTTCCAATATCTTACACTCTAGTGCACTAGTTTCAGTTTAAGGAAATAAAATCATGCATGTGAATATTGTGAAAATGTAACAAAAAACTCATCAGAATGGTCATTTAAAAATCTGTTTTTTATTTTTATTTCTTTGAAACAAAACATGAGCGTTTTTATGTGCTATATATAGACATGTAATTCATTTTGGTTGTTTTTGGAGATTGATGGCATAAATGTCTATTTTTATTGTGGACTAACAGTTTGGAAAGGTGGTTGAATATCATCTTTTTTTTTTGCACCACAGAAGTAAAACAAAAAAACAAAAACAAAAGTAAATGATTTTTGGGTGAGCTGATTTCTCTAATATTATCAAAACAGCAATTAACATGAAATGTTTGGTTGCTTCAAAATCCACACAAAAAATGCATCATTCATAACACAAACTTTATTTTCAAACAATTTGTTACATCACTTAAAACTACCAAAAAATACTTCATTTTATTTTAATTTGTGGACAGATTTCAGAAGAGCAGCTTCACATGAAATCATATAACAGGCCCCGAAAGGAACCGGTAGAAAAACGAGGCTGGATTATTATTAACATGCAAAATACAATCATGCATCTGGCCCTGCATCTGCGAAAAACAGAGAGAGAGAAAAAAAAAGTCTGAAATGTCCACAGATAATCTAATTTAAATAGCTATTCATTCTCTAAGATCCAAAATGCTTTACAATGTAAGAACATTACGAAATTTAGCAAAATCTCAATAAACTTTTATAGAAAAGAAAACAACAGATAATCCAACTATTCTTCAACTAATCCCAGTCATCATGCTTACATCGGTAGGACTTTTTGAGTTTTTGCTTTCTTCGTGGTTGTAAGTCTGTACATGTACACACGTGTACATAATAGGAACGGCAGCATTGCAACACCTATGCAAGCCTCACAGGCTACGCATGCAAACGAAACAAAGTAGAACAGATCAGGGTTCAAATTCACAGAAACGTGCTAGTGTTTGTAGCGAGCGATAGCTCGGCGCTTCAGTGGCCAAACGTCCTGGAAGACTCATACTCGCTGGGGCACTTGGGCTTGATCCCCTTGCTGTTGTAATAGTCCACCACCTGGTTTGGGACTTCGGCTAAGACACTTTTTGCCAAAGCAGCAGGAGAGGCCTGGGAAGAAGCAGAAGAAGAGTGAATCAAACATTCGCAGGGCCATTTATTCATTTCGCCATCTGGTCCAGTTTGCCATTCCTGCGCTAATGATGTGTGAAGATACTGTACTTGCGGAAACCCACATTGCACGGTGATGAAAAACATCCTGAAACTTGAGCAAAAGTGACTCGTGTGAGTCAAAGACGCCTCGAGGAGCAGAGAGGAAATCAGAGGATAGCCAAGTCAAGCCCCTCCAACCCCTGCTGGCTAATTAGACGGCGGAGAGGAGATTCTCAGATAGGGAGACACGGCTGAGATGGCGTTGTTTGTCAGGGGCCATCAATACAGTACATGTCTGGAAAGAAAACAAGTCTTGGCACATTTCCCGAGAGGATCCCAATAAACTGTCACTTTGGCTCCTATGGACACTCACATTTAGAGACATGCCATGTCAAATGTATAGATTTATTCATTATGTGTTCTATCTGTTGACTGTTACTACAACTAATAATAAATTAAATAAATGAAAAATAAAATCTAAGTAGAAAAATGTAACAAAAAAAAAAAAATCACAAAAAAACCTTAAAAAATTATATTAAATATGTAAAAATAATAGCTAATTTATTGTATTAATAAATAAAATAATAACATATTACTAAATGATAATAATACTGAACTAACTTACTATATAAATTACACCACTTAAACAATTAAATGTAGAAATATTATGTTTTTATACACTGCCATTTAAGAGTCTGGGATCAGTAAGATTTTTATTGTTTCTTCTGCTCATCAAGGATGCATTTACTTGATCAAAAATACATAAAAACAGTAATATTGTGAAATATTATTACAGTATTTAAGATATAATTTATTCCTTGTGATGCAAAGCTGAATTTTCATCAGCCATTACTCCAGTCTTCAGTGTCACATGATCCTTCAGAAATCATTCTAATATGCTGATTTATTATCAATGCTGAAAACAGTTGTGCTGCTTAATTTTTTTTTTGCATAAACATCTGCTTAAACATTTCTAATTTAGATTAAGTACTAATTACTAAAATTAAATAAACTAAAACTAAAAAATAAAATAAAATAAAACAAAACATTTTATTAAACTGAAATAAAATGAAAATATTCATTAACAGCATGGCATGCTTTAAAATGAAACATAAAAACT
The DNA here is from genome assembly GCF_022985175.1 of Labeo rohita. NCBI lineage: Eukaryota > Metazoa > Chordata > Actinopteri > Cypriniformes > Cyprinidae > Labeo > Labeo rohita. The sequence continues at coordinate 8,703,299 of NC_066884.1, read as the reverse complement.
TAAACTTATTTTATTTTGGAGTTATTTTGTTTCATTTTAAATTATATTATTTTAAGCTTCATTACTTTAAAATAAACATTAATTAAAATTCAATTAAAAATTAATGAAATTAAATTAAATTAAAAATAAATAAATAAATAAAATAAAATAAAGTAAAAAATAAATAAATAAATAAATAAATAAATAAATAAATAAAATCTAGACAGACTACTCACTAATAAAATGCCAGGGCTATTATTGTTAACTAAAACTAAAATAATTAACTAACTAACTAACTAAATAAATAAATAAATAAACTTGTGAACTTGTGATACTTTTTTCAGGATTCTTTGATGAATAAAAAGTAAAAAAAGAACAGCGTTTATTCAAAATAGTAATCTTTGCTAACAATATAAGTCTTTACTATCAATTTTATCAGTTTGACACATCCTTGCTGAATAAAAGAATTATTTCCTTAAAAAAAAAGAAAGAATAAAAATGTACTGACCACAAACTTTTAAATTGTAGTTTATATTGTTACAAAAGATTTCTATTTTAAATAAATGCTGTTCTTTTTAACCTTTTATTTTTTAGAAGAATCCTGATAAAGGATCACAGGTTCCAAAAAAAATATTAGCATATTATATAATAAAATATTATAAGCAGCACAACTGTTTCCAACACTGATAAAAAAACAGCATATTAGAATGATTTCTGAAGGATCATGTGACAATGAATAATGCAGTAATAGTGCTGAAAATTCAGCTTCGATCACAAGAATAAATTAGATTTTAATGTATATTAAAATACAATGATGTTATTTTACATTGTAATAATATTTCACAATATTAGCGTTTTTTTCTGGATTTTTGATCAAATAGATGCAGCCTTAACGAGCATAAAATACTTTTTAAAAAACATTAAAATTCTTACTGATCCCAAACTTGAACAGCAGTGTATATTTTTATATGTTTGCTGTGAATCTACTAGATATGTTAGATAAACTATATCTAACAAAATTAATCTGGTAGGTCTTGACCTTCTTGTTTTTAATACTTGTTTTTAATGTTGTTAAATGTTACTACAGTTTAAAATGACTGTTTTGAATTTTTATATATTTTAAAATGCAATTTATTCCTGTGATGCAAAGCTGAATTTTCAGCATCATTACTCCAGTCTTCAGTGTCACATGATCCTTCAGAAATCATTCTAAAGATGCTGATTAGGTGTTCAAGAAACATTTCTTATTATCAATGTTAAAAATATTTGTGCTGCTTGATATTTCTGTAGGAACTGTGATATTATTTCTTTGGTGAATAGAAAGTTTAAAACAACAGTATTTATTTGAAATAGAGTATTTATATAACATTATACATGTCTGAACTGTCACGTTTGATAAGTTTAATTCTTTTTAATACATTTTTAACAAATAAACAAACAAACAAGTAAAAAAAAAATCATACAGACCCCAAACTATTGAATACTATTACCTTCCTTAGACAACCTCTCAGCTCTTTATTAAAAAACACAACCTTCTATAACAGCAAAAATAGTGGGGTTTGTTGCACTCTAGTTAACCCACTCGAGAGGCAGCGCATCTCTCTGCATTTTGTGGTTTGTTTTCCACCAGGGACCAGCAGTAGATGTTGTAATTAATGGAGCAGTCAAGCTAAAGGTTATTAGATTGCTCCAAGTCTGGGTGGGAAATGTGAGACGCAGAGCACGGAGGAAGGAGGGAGTAATTAACCAGAAGAGATTCTCCTTAGAGGTACTTCAGACACTATAAAGATGCAGGATGGAAACCTCTGCATAGCAATGCATTGATTAAAGAGCATGATCTACAGTTCAGCTCCATGTAGAATCATTTTAACTTTCGATTCAAAGTAAAGGGAGCTCAGACGTGGGTTATGAAAAAAGGCTCTGAAACACTGTATGCTTACAACTAAATAGACAAGATAAACAAGTTACATCCATGATTTCAACCTGGTTTTTGGCCATAAATTATAATTCAAACAATTCTGAAGGACATCACCACCACACTATGTATACAGGTGCATCTCAAAAAATTAGAATATCGCGAAAAAGTTTTTTTTTGTTTGTTTACTTATTTCAAAAACTGAAACTTTCTTATATTCTAGCTTCATTTCATGTAAAGTAAAACATTTCAAAAGATTTCTTGTTTTAATTTTGATGATTAGAGTGTACAGCTCATGAAAGTCAAAAATCCAGTATTTCAAAATATTAGAATATTTATTATTTTCATTAAATGTCCATCCCTGCAGTATAATTCCAGGTATCTCTTGTTCTTTAAAAGCACACTAATGGGGAAGACTGTTGGCAATGGTCCAGAAGACAGTTATTGACACCCTCCACAAAGAGGGTAAGTCACACAAGGTCATTACTGAAAGGGGTGGCTGTTTACAGAGTGCTGTATCAAAGCATATTAAATGCAAAGTTGAAATTGTGTAGGAAAGGGTGCACAAGCAACAGGAATGACCGCAAGCTTGAGAATACTGTCAAGCAAAGCCAATTCAAACACTTGGGAGAGCTTCACAAGGAGTGGAATGAAGCTGAAGTCAGTACATCAAGAGTCACCAAGCTCAGACGTCTTCAGGAAAAGGGCTACCAAGCCACTTCCGAAACAGAAACGATGTCAGAAGCATCTTACCAGGGCTAAGGAGAAAATGAACTGGACTGTTGCTCGGTGGTCTAAAGTTCAGATAAAAGTAAATTTTGCATTTCATGTTGAAATCATGGTCCCAGAGTCTGGAGGAAGACGAGAAGCACAGAATCCAAGCTGCTTGAAGTCCAGTGTGAAGTTTCTGAAGTCAGTAATGATTTGGGGTGCTGTGACATCTGCTGGTGTTGGTCCACTGTGTTTTATCAAGTGCAAAGTCAATGCAGCCATCTACCAGGAGATTCTGGAGCACTTTATGCTTCCATCTGCTGACAAGCTTTTGGAGATGCTGATTTAATTTTCCAGCAGGACTTTAGCACCTGCCCACACTGCCAAAGCCACTTCCAAGTGGTTTGCTGACCATGGTATTACTGTGCTTGATTGGCCAGCCAACATGCCTGACCTGAATGCCATTGAGAATCTTTGGGATATTTTCAAGAGAAAGATGAGAATCTTTTCAATAAGTCGATCCAACAATATACAGACGATCTGAAGGTTCAATAGTGCCTCAGCAGTGCCACAGGCTGATCGATTCCATGCCACACCTCACTGATGCTGTCATTTGTGCTAGGAGCAAGTCATTTGCTGTAATCTGTGCTGCAGACCAAGTATTGAGTGCAAAAATAAACATACTTTAAAGAATTTGAACTTTTCTGTTTTGCAAATCTGTTTTGTAATTGATCTTAGGAAGTATTGTAATATTTTGAGATACTAGATTTTTGACTTTCAAGAGCTGTAAGCTCTAATCATCAAAATTAAAACCAAAAAAAAATGTAGAAATGTTTTACTTTACATGTAATGAATATAGAATATATGAAAGTTTCAGCTTTTGAAATGTTACAAACAAAAAAATTAACTTTTCACAATATTCCAATTTTTTGAGATGCACCTGTATATGAAACACATTTATAATGTAACTGTGTAAACTCACATGTTTGAAGTTACGGAACGGCACAAACTGTACGATGTCACGCAGCACTGGTTCCCCTTTAGGCGAACGCAGGATTCCGTCATCGCCGTCCAGCATTTCCATGTCTGTGAAATCCGCATTTCCCACTCCCACGATGATGACAGACATGGGCAGGTGAGAGGCGTGGACGATCGCCTCTCTAGTGTCTGCCATATCTGTGATCACACCGTCCGTCAGGATGAGCAGGATGAAGTATTGCTGCATCGAGGCAAGAAAGGAGAATTAGAACAAGAAGAACTTGTGAAGATGAAGAAAGGTGTTATAGAAACACACTCACCATGGCCTCTTTGGTGTGCATTTCCTCAGAGGCAAAGTTAGCCACTTTCTGGATGATCGGGGCAATGTTTGTGGGACCGTACAACTGGATCTTAGGAAGGCAATTTTGGTAGGCTTCTACCACACCCTGGATACCTGCACAGTTTAAAAAGGTATAGACCACTCACTTATAAAATACAAGAGTCAAAATACTACTAATTTCAGATTATTTCTCATTTTTGTTTAGTTTAAGTACTAACATCACTAAAATTAATTGCACTATTTTGAACTAAAAACTAAAAAAAAACTTCTTAGTATACTTGAAATAAAATATTCATTAACTGCTGCACAACATGGCATGTTTTAAAAAGGAAACATAAAAAATGTAAACTTATTTTATTTTAGAGTTATTTATTTTGTTTCATTTGAGAGGAAGTTCCATTACTTTAAATAAAACATTACCTGAAATAAAATAAAATAAAATAAAAACTAGACAGATTATTCACTAATAAAATGGCAGGGTCATTACTGAAGTATTAACATCACTAAAATTAAAAAAATAATAATAATAATAATAAAAAAACATTTTCATTACTTAAAATAAAATCTACATTAACTGAAATAAAATAAAACATACAAAACTTAAACTTATTTTAAAGTTACATATTTTAAATTGAATTTTATTTTATTTTATTTTACATTTCATTAATTTAAATAAAATAAACATTAACTGAAATATATATATATATATATATATATATATACACATACTCAAAAAGGGACATTTTTATCACTTGAAATAAAATATCCATAAAAAACTTAAACTTATTTTATTTTAGAGTTATTTATTTTAAGTTTCATTTAACTTTATTTTACGTTTCATTAATTTAAATTAAATAAACATTAACTAAAATAAAATTATATAACTAATTTTATCTCATCGACAAGGTAACATTTCTCTTTTTTCGTTTAGTTTAAATTGATGTAAAAGTAACGAAAACTAAACAAACAATTGTTAAATAAAACTAAAATAAAAAATACTTTAAGTAAAATAAACATTAACTGAAATAAAATATATAAAATAAATGTTCTCATTTGAAGTACTAAAGTAACTAAAAATAATAAAACTAAAAAAACTGCAATAAAATATAAAATGAAATTAAACTTATTTTATTTCAGATGCCAAAGCAACATTTCTCATTTTCATTTTAAGTTGAAGTACTAAAATAACTAAAGCTAAAATAAAAAAATATAATTAAAATTAATATAATTACAGAAAAACTATAATTCAAAAACTATAATAGTATATCAATAATACTAAAATAATTTATATCTTATATTTGATCTTCTTTAGTTCTCTTTTTTAATGCTTGTAGATTCGGCACGGGGTGTGTAAACTTATGTGCATTTGAAGGGCTGGAATGAGTGTCAGTGAAGGCTCAATCTCTGCAATGAAGCAGTAATGCTGTTTACTGAGTCGTGAGCATGAATCTTAAGGTCAGCCTGTCTCTCCTCCCCACGTCTCCAACTGTTTCATTTAATTAACACCTGTGAGCTTGAACACGCACAAACGGGGACTCAAAGGTGAAAGCATGCCATGCTGTGCGGCAGCAGAATTAAGATGAGAAGACTTTCAAAGCGGAGGTCAATAGATGTAATCGCTTCAGTGGCTTCCCCGCAAAGAGGAATCAAAGAGGCGCTCTGGACCCTAATAGACTCTTCAACTCTGACACACATCCTGCACTGTCGCTTTAAAGGATAAGTCATGCTGATGACATTAAAAGGCTTGAATTAACCGTCCCTTCGTCATAACACCTTCCGAGTCTTCATGCATCGTCAGTCACATTTGGCCAATTCACACTGCTCCTGTGAGAAATCTCTCACCATGTGATGTGCATGTGCCCTTGTGTCTGCCTGTTATCTTAGCACTGTGAGCGAAAATCTATCACCCTCCGCAAATAGAAAGCTGTAAATGTTATTAGATGTGATATCACATTGGGAGTTCCACCTAGGATTCATTGACATGTGAACCCTCAGAGAAAACCTTGCAAAACATTGCAAAGTGTGTTATCAGCTAAATGAGCTATTTGCCCTTTCACCCCATTTCTGCTTACAGTCTACAGTAATTGCATTGGCCAACAAAATTCTCCTCAAGTAAAAGTTCTGATGTGTTAGAGCCAAGGAGGTCTACTTGGAGAAAAACATCATCTCAAAGGCAGTTCCTAGGGTAGCATGTGACCCTCAGAAGTGTTCGACATGCTTGCTCATGGGAGTACTTGTGGCCTTGGACATCAGAAATGTCATATTTATCAAGCGACCAAGTGGGAAACTCTGAATTCTAGATGATACCTGAGTTGAAAGGGCAAGTCTTTTGTGAATGGGAATGAATGATTTTGTGAACATATTTTCATTTTTCAGCTAATTTCAATATTATAGGCTTATAGACAACAAATGTAGAGAAAATTATGGTTTGCTTTATGTAAGATACATGTTTTTGTTAGATACCATGGAAAAGCAAGTGATAGAAATTTAATTAATTAGACTAGCATTTAAACATTTAGTGATTAAAAGTGTAATTTTTTTTTTTTTTTTTTAAAGAAATGAATACTTTTATTCAATAAGGATGCATTACATTTATAAAATGAAAGTACAAACATTTTTAATGTTTCAGAATGAAATATTTCTTTTATAAATAAACATTTCTATTTTAAATAAATGCTTTTTTTGTACTTTTTATTCATCAAGAAATGGAATCAAATACACTAGCATTTAAACATTTAGTGTTTTTAAAAGTTTTATTTCTTTATTTTTTTTAAAAAAGAAATGAATACTTTTATTCAATAAGGATGCATTAAATTGATAAAAATGAAAGTATAAACATTTTTTTAGAATAAAATATTTATATTATAAATAAATTTTATATATAAATAAGCATTTATATTCAAATAAATGTTTTTTTTTTACTTTTTATTCATCAAAGATTTCTGAACAAAATGTATTACAAAATATTAAGCAGCACAACTGTTTTACCTGTGATAATAATAATAAGAAATGTTTCTTAAGCAGCAAATCAGCATACTAAAATTATTTCTGAACGATCACGTGACTAATTTGACATCACAGAAATAAATTAAATTTTAAAATATATTAAAACAGAAAAAACAGTATTTCACAATATTGTTTTTATATATATATATATATATATATATAAATTATTTATATTATTATTTATATTAATTATTATTTATTTATTCATATAAAGTCCACATAGTGTGACCCATTAAAGGTAAATGTAAAAAAATAAGATAATAATACTAATAATAGTATCATTGCACTTTATTTTGTTTATTTTTAAAATAAAATATTAAACATAAAGTGTGATAACAATATTATATTTTAAAATAAAATGAGTAAAAATAAGTATTAAAAAGTTAGAATTATTTTACAGTACACCTTAAAAATACAATGCTAATATTTACTTTTTTTTACTTTTTTATTTTTATATTAATTTTATAGCATTTTCAAACATAAAATCAGACCTAAAAAACTAAAATCTTTTATTTTGGCCAGTTTCCGGCAAATGCGCTGGCATTTTTAAAGTTTCTTAAAGAAGTTTCTTATGCTCATCAAGGCTGCATTTATTTGATCAAAAATACAGAAAAAAATCTGTAATTTTGTGAACTATTATTGCAATTTAAAGTTTTCTATTTTAATATACTTTAAAATATAATTTATATATATATTTAAAATAAATTATATTTATACGAAACCAGTATTAGAAATTGCAATATTATTTCACAATATTACTTTTTTCCTGTATTTTTGATCAAATTAAAAAACATTAAAAATCCTACCGATCCCAAACTTTTTAACGGCAGTGTGTACACAGTAAAGAAAAATAGGCTATTTTTGAAAGGCCAAGATTGGGGAAGTATTAATATGGCAGCAGAATGGATTTGTCATGATATCTACCCGCAGGGCAGTGCTAACCAGTCAAACCTTGACTCCTTGTTTCTAGAAAGAAGTTTACACCCCACTGCACAAAGGTCTACAGATGGGCAAAACTTTTAAAATGAGTGAGAAGACTGCAAATTGGCTTCTTTCATGGGAAGCAAACAACCATGCTCTCTAGACGCCTCGCTATTGTCTACAACGGGTTGTCGATATTTAGAAAGTCAAAATTACTTATAACTGCACACCGATGTCATTCACACTACTCAAGCATACTATGTGTCTCGTCCAGGTTTGTAGGAAGCGCAAAACTGTCATGCTGGATTTTCCAGACAATACCAGGGCGGAAAGGTGCGCTCTCTGCTCGGGGTAGATTGGCTGGCATGTGTCCTGGTGGGGCTGCGAGCCATTTGCTATTCCTGGAAGAGACAGGCCTGGCTGCTTGATCAAAAGCTGAGTGGTGTGTGCCCATTCTGGGCGCCACCCTGGTGTGTCTGCGCTGATAGAGGTGGAACAGAAATAGCAAGGGAAATCAAGTGACACCAATACACTGGAGCGATGATCAATTTATCCTGCCCATGGCTGAAGACTGGGATGATGGGAAAGCTAAGTATCAAACACAAACTGAAGCAAGCTAAATCCAATCATTTGCAACTTCTGACTTGACTTCAAGGCAACACCATCCCAAAGAGAGTTGGGTTACATTTGAATGCACAGACGGATTGGCGGAGCCTTTCTCAAGATGATAGAATTATCATTTATATTACTTCACTTTCCCATCAGGTTTTGTATTTCAAGCATTCATTGTTCTTATATTTTCATCTTTACTCTCTGATAGCAGCCACCCTTTTAGGAGACACGAGTTTCAAACTTTAAACAGGCTGCGATGATGCAAGCCTACCAAGAGATTACGGACTAAAAACAACCTTGCTTTTGCAGCACAGCAGAGTGGTAATAAATTGCAATAAAATATGTAAACGTATGTCTTACAATATTAAACAATGTCCTTAAACTCTGTACAAGAAGTTCTGATCTAATGCAATCAGCCACAAGCATTTCGGGCAAGCCTTGAAACACGTGATTTTGTGCCGACAGTCATTTTTACCAGCTGTTATATTGGGGAAAGGGAGGGTTTCACAACGTCATCCAGGCCTCCCTCCTTCAGACATTCCCCTCTGGCTGTATATTTTATAGCAGCATTAAACATTAATGTGTCCAGCTTTGTCAATAGCGTAGCTCTGTAATTCAGCTATGCATATATTGATCTCCTTTGTGCCACTATTCTGAAGGGCTGTTTGACTTTGCCAATGTTCTGTTGAGGCTTCAAGTAGTTCAGTCCCAGTGGGCAAAGGTCACATGGGAGAGTTAATGGATCTGCATTAAGGAGATAATTTAAGATGTATGGTCTGGAATAGATCAAATATCGGGATGAATGCTGTATCATACCTGCACATTCTGGGTTGTCCTCGTTGAAGTTTACTGCAAAGTCATGTGAGACCTGGGGGAAAATAAAAGAAAAAAGAAAACAACATTTTTAGGCTACTTGTGGCATGAATAATATACTCTTCGAGAATAATTCATGCTATTTATTATGCAATTGTTCGTTCTTTGGATTTGATTGGCTGTGCAGCTTTCCAAGAGTTTTGATATATGTTCCAAAAGCAGGGAATTTTCACCTGCTATGTTTCCATTCATAATAAAAATAAAGCACCGTTTCCATCCAATGATTGATAAACTGGCACTAAACATCACTAAGAAAAGTAGGAGAAGCCACTGAATATAATAATTTTCATATATGTGACCCTGGCATAAAATACTTTGTTGACAGACAAGCCCTGCAAAATGACCAAAACAACATTTGAGATGCTGTGCAACGAGATTGGTCCGCTTATTGGTCAAGTTATCTAGGCCTATCACACCAAGTCACATGACTTTTTTTTTTAAATGCACATGGAAGAATTTATTTATCAAATGCATTTCCATCTCTCATTATTTGCATGAACTCTTTTTTGCACAAGTCAAAAACCAGCTCAAGTGAGCGTAAAAACAGTGATGGAAACATAGATATTGTCTGGTCAGGATTTTTTCTGTGACAATTCTTATGTAACTTATGTAGCACAAAATTGAAAAATATAATAAAAACGAATAAAGCACCGTTTCCATCCAGTCAAAAGAACAAAACTGCTACTTCCTGATAAACTGGCACTAAATATCATTAAGAAAAGTAGGAGAAGCTACTGAATATAATAATTTTCATATATGTGACCCTGGCAAAATACTTTGTTGACAGACAAGCCCTGCAAAATGACCAAAACAACATTTGAGATGCTGTGCAACGAGATTGGTCCGCTGGTTGGTCAAGTTATCCAGGCCCATCACACAAAGTCACATGACTTTATTTAATGTGCATGGAAGAATTTATTCAGCACATGCATTTCCATCTCTCATTATTCGCATTAACTCTTCTAAGTCAAAAACCACCTCTAGTGAGCGTAAAAACCTTTTTGTAAAATAAGGGATTTTTTTGGCGTTTCCATCACTTGTTTTTGATGCGATACTTCAAAATGCACATAAACAGTGATGAAAAAAAATGATGGAAACATAGGAAACAGGTTTTTTTCAATGACATTTCTTATGTAACTTGCGCCCAAAATTGTTAAATAAAATAAAACATTTGTGAATAAAGCACCGTTTCCATCCAATGAGTCAAGAGAACAAAATCATCACTTCCTGATAAACTGGCACTAAATATTATTAAGAAAAGTGAGAAGCCACTGAATATAATAATTTTCATATATGTGACCCTGGACCACAAAAACACTCGTAAGTAGCATGGGTATATTTGTAGCAATAGCCAACAATACATTGTATGGGTCAAAATTATTGATTTTTCTTTTATGCCAAAAACCATCAGGATATTAAGTAAAGATCATGTTCCATGAAGATATTCTGTAAATTTCCTACCGTAAATATATCAAAACTTAATTTTTGATTAGTAATATGCATTGATAAGAACTTCACTTGGACAACTTTAAAGGCGATTTTCTCAATATTTTTATTTTTTTGCACTCTTAGATTCCAGATTTTCAAATAATTGTATCTCAGCCAAATATTGCCCTATCCTAACAAGCCATACCATCAATGGAAAGCTTTCAGATGATGTATAAATCTCAATTTCAATTGACCCTTACGACTGGTTTTGTGGTCCACGGTCACATATAATAAATTACTTGAGCCTCAGAGTGAGCAGATGAAACATAATAAATGCAGTCATTGCTTTCGGAGGTGGAGGCCTGCTGTTTGGGAACACAGTCAAGTAAGACAGTTCTGGGAGGAAATTATACACAAATTCTCTGATGACAGACAAGCTCCGCAAAATGACCAAAACAACATTTGAGATGCTGAGCAACGAGATTGGTCCGCTGGTTAGTCAAGTTATCCAGTCCCATCACACAAAAACACATGACCTTTTTGATGTGCATTGAAGAATTTATTCAGAAAATGCATTTCCATCTCTCGCTATTTCCATGAACTCGTTCTCACACAAGTCAAAAACTACCTCAAGCGAGCATATAATTTTTTTTCTAAATTTGGCATTTCCATCACTCATAGTTTTAAACACATAGTTTTTAAAGTCATTGTTTGAATACTTTAAAGAGATTTTAACAAGAAGTCTGGAGTGAGGACTGAACTTGCAGATATTCAATCTATCTGTTGATGCCTAAGATGAATATAAAACACTCTCAGCTCAGCACAAAGGCACATTATCTGTCGGAGAGAAATGAACCTGCTGTTATCAGTTCATACATTACTCCAGCGGTTGCCTAATTAGAAGCATCGTTCACTCTTCATCCCATTAATGAAAAAAATCCCATCGCACCCTTATCTCTATAAGTGCTAAAGAAGTTACCTTGAAGTCTGGAGGTATCCGAGCACCAAAGCCAAACGCTGGGAACATTTTGTCACTGCATAGAAACAAAAGCGGACAGAAGATTAGAGTTGGCGTGAATTGAGAGTCTTGGGGATTACTTACCAAATTTTCCATCATGCTTTCCTGTCTCAACGGCCCCTCATCACTGCTCATTTGTAATGGACACAGATTTGCATAATTGTTATTGTTAGTGCCTGCCAAATCAGCAAGCGCTGGGATTTCAGATTTCACCCCAACCAAACGTCCTGCTGGATGTGCATTCATCTCATTCTGGAGAGCTGCCAGAGCTCGACACGGTGCTGGAAATGAGCTTTTGAATGACCTTTCAAAGAGCTGAAATAGCAGCTCAGCTACAGTGGTCAAAAATCGCTGGGATTTAGCATGTTATCCAAAAACTGCTTCAGGGTTTCTAAAGGATCCCGACTGTTAAATTGCAAAGGCCACAGGTCTAATAAAATAAGTTTAGAAAACAACAGGCTGCCTGTCAAAATGTAACTCCCACCTTGTTTTGCTGCTGTTAACGTAGCTTTAATTAAAACAGGCCTGTGGATGACATATTCTGTTTTCAGAGCAACATAGAGCAGCTATGTAAACTGGGATCAAAATAAAACAATATTTTTTAGAAATTTAAATTAACCACTCTCTATTTACTGTTTGAAGTAAAAAGCATTGTAAATTACGTTTTTTGTGTTGTGTCTTGGTTATGTCACTAGAACAGTTTTTCCTGTTTAATCTCTGAAGTTTAGGACATCACATTTCTCATGTGTGCCTACGGCAGCAAGTCTGTGTTTTTGTACTAAGGTACCTCCTAAGGAAAGTAGTCTCTAACCAGTTTCCAAGGCACCAAAACATCATGTATAAAGAAATGTGTGACCTGCATATTGCTCTCTGCGCTCCAGGGTTTTCAGTTTTTCATAAAAAAACCTTCACTGTGGGTAAAACACCCACTATTGTATGAAATATTGATTTTTTTCTTGCAACAAATGTTCTTTGGTCAGAACACATGGCTTCTTTTGAATGTCCATCAATGGTGAAAGATGCATCCACATCTACTAGGTTTGGGGACCATGCTAACCAGCCAAACCTCGAATCTTTTTTTCATTCCATTCACATCACTTTTTTTTTTTTAGACAGCCTACACATTAAATAAAAAATAAAACCCAATGTTGGGACTCTACTGTCAAACTACTACACACTCTAAGAAACAGAATGGACTCGCATATCTGTGAACCTAAACAACTGGTGTATGAAAGAAAGTCGAGAACCTAGAGAGCTAAAATTGGATTTGATTGGCTGTTCAGCCTGCTCACCTGTCATAGTCTTGGCAAATCTCCCCCACTGCGACTAAAGCTTTCAGATACTCGTTAGGCTGGTAGGGATGGATGTAGTGTAACGAACAACTGTTTCTAGGATCCCCATTAGATGCTGTGAAGTCAATCGCTACCTGAAAAGACAAGCAGCAATCAAAGTAGTGCTTTGACGCTAATTACTGTAAATGTATACACCATGTGGAGAATCTCTGCAGAGCGCTGTCAACGGTACTGACAGCGAGTAAACAGATCGTATAGAGTTGTAAAATGCATGAGTTTAAGTAGGCGTGGAACTATGTCAATAAAATATACCTGGCTTGTATAGCTACGACAGACTTCTGAAAGGCACAATATATACGATTTTTTTAATTAAAGAATCCAAAAACCACTAGAACAGTGTTATATATGTTGCTGACTTGTGTACTTACATTATCCCAAATGTCTCCAAGAATGTTTAAATTCAGAGAAATAGCCATTTTAACTAGTGTAACGGACCATGTCCTTGCGTCGCCTGCCAGTGACGTCCTACACCCTCGATTCTCTGATTTTATTTTGTAGAAAACATTATAACAGAACTTTTAACACACTCAGATGTATCTAGTATGATAAAACAGTGCTGCTTTTTCCTACATATGAATTACCGGAAGGAGCAGAAATGCTTGACTGTGGCATAAAAGCGTCATGTATCGTGCTCATCCTTCATTAGCAATCGCTCTAACGTCCTCGTTTCACTTCCACAACTTTCAGCCTCACCCTGCTTCATACTACAGTGACCTTAATAAGTCTTTAATACATTAGCTCATTCATGGACATGATTTCTGCCCAAGTCCCGACGGATTGCATTGGCTGTGGGGATGAAGACTACAACTGCCATGATTCCACACACAATCATGGTGTCATCAAACTTGGCCTTTGTTTCTTTGTTTGTTTTGAATATGCACCCTCTAGTGGCGAAAACATATATATTGTGGCTTTAACACAATATGTACCAAAAGTCATGGACCAAAAGTCAATAGTATGATAATAAAATCCATGTCAACCTAATAGTGGTTCTCAAAGCTTTTTAAGAGGACAACCAATAAAATAAACATTTTGGACTATGTAACATTCCAAATCAGGTGAAAATATGTAGTTCATACCCAGCATCTTATAAATGGTTATTTTATTTTGTTGAAACTGAAACACTTTACAATAAGGTGCCATTTGTTAACATTAGTTAATGTATTAACTAACATGAACGGACAATGAACAATACATTTATTGCACTATTTATTAATCTTTTTTAATGTTAATTAAGATACAGTCATTCATTGTTTGCTCATGTTAGTTCATAATGCATTAACTAATGTTAACAAACACAACTTGTGATTTTAATAATGCATTAGTAAATGCTAAAATTAACATTAACTAAGCATAATAAATGCTGTTTAATAATAAAGGTTTGTAAAAATTGCAGGTCTACCAGTTTGCTTTCTAGAGAAATATCACCACTTATTAAAACTGTATGTTATATAAATTCATAAAACAAACATGAGGTCTATTTAATTTAAAATAATTCTACAGACCTGCCAGGAGACTGTACATAAGACCAATTCAGAAAGAACTTATTATGAAAGATAATAAAAGTAATGAAACACTACGGTGCACACAAAGGTGTTATGCGAACATAACTGTGCTGTATGCAGGTGAGACAATTATTACTTTATAAATTATGCAAAAAATAAACATTTAGAGTGACACTTTGTTTTTCCAGTTCCCATTAGTATGTACATGGTAATGAATAATGAATAATGAGTGCTCTGACTAATAATAACATAATTCATTAAACAAAAACTGGCGGCTATGCTAATGTCAGAGCCAACTAATGATAATGGATGATTATTTTTATGGATATAAACACAGATAAATGAACTCCGTCAAATAAGAAAGCATGAATTGTATTTGTCTGGACTTACTGTAAACTGTATTTGGCAACCACCCATGATGTAGTCCAGAAAGGAATGCATCTTAATTATCTGTGGATACAAAAGGACATGTTATGGTGAATTCATGCACTTTCATGTTGCTATTTCCTTCTCATCGCTTCTAATTTATGTCAACTATGATCAGATTCAGTGGCCATTTGCAGAGCTAGGATCTCACATTTTAGCCAGTTGGAATGACTTCTAGCCGTGTGAAGTTCCCACCTCCATCTACTGTAACCATCAACGCCTCTGCTGACAGCATGACACTGCCGCTTTTTCAAATACAGGGCCTACGGGGAGGAGACAAGGTCCTCTAGAGAGAATCATTTTATGATTAAAAAATATTACCTTGCATTGATTCAGAATGACAATCCCAGAGTTCTTGTAATTCTTCTTCTTGACTTTATATTTGGGGTTTATGCATTCCCACTGGACCTGTCATTGTTACAAAAATAAACAATAAAAACACACCATTAGCTTTCCATCATTACCGGTTGGAGTGGGTGATCAAGACATCCTGGACAATATAATAGCTTCATTAGGATGTGCGAGATGGTGCATAATCGCTTCCCATTGGAGAAACGAAGAACAAAAACAAGTAGACAATAGACTTAGAAAACAACAATTTCAGTCATAATAATGAGGAACGATGTCGAGCCTGGAAGCGATGTTCTAAAATAATTAGCAGAGTCTGGTACCGATGCCTGCGGTGTTGAGATATAAGCCCAAAGTGTTCGGGCTTCACAAGAGAACGAGGTGTCATCCAGCTGTAGCTGTGCATTTTAGCAGAGTTACAGTTAACTGACAGCTTAAAAGACAATGACTTATTGTTTTCAAAATTACAAAGAGATGCTGGCTAATTTAGTCTTCAGCAGTAATGGTTAATCACCGGATCCATTTTGAGAGCAAATTGCGCATTGTAGACTATTTAATGGCGACTGAAAATTCTTTAGCACCTTACACAGAACAACATCCTCATTATTGATTATTAAAAAAAGACGTGGTCATTTTGTGTGAATTTTCGACCTTAAAAAAATGCAATTATCCAGTTTGCAAACAACGCAGTGGTCCTAAATGCAATAAAGTACTAATTCCAAATTACAGAAGTGCAGAATGACTTAATGGACACTGGGTGCAGGGTTACAAACTCTGATGTGATGCTTTTTATGTTTGCCTGACATATAAAGTGCACAGCTTTTGCAGATATTTTAAAATAGCATTTCAAAGTCTTTCCATTAGTTGTGTCATTAAATTAAATTATTCTAATTTATCTATCTATCTATCTATCTATCTATCTATGGATTTGGTTTCAAAGAATCAATAACTCTCAATAACTCAAACAATCCCTGACTCATTTTGAATCTGTCTATCTGAATTTATCAATCTGAATCTATCTATTTATCTATCATCTATCTGGTTTCAAAGAATCAATGAATCAAATATTCAATAAACAATAATTGAATCATTCTGAATCTATCTATCTATCTATGGATTTGATGTCAAAGAATCAGTAAATCAACGAATCAATAACTCATACAATCACTGAATCATTCTAAATCTATCTATCTATCTATCTATCTATCTATCTATCTATCTATCTATCTATCTATCTATCTATCTACCTATCTATCTATCTATCTATCTATCTATCTACCTATCTATCTACCTATCTATCTGGTTTCAAACAATCAATGAATCAAAGATTCAATAACTCATACAAACATTCAATCATTCTGAATCTATCTGTCTATCTATCTATGTTTCTGGTTTTAAAGAATTAATGAATCAAAGATTCAATAACTCAAACAATAATTGAATCATTCTGAATCTATCTATCTATCTATGGATTTGATGTCAAAGAATCAGTGAATCAACGAATAAATAACTTACACAATCACTGTCTCATTCTAAATCTATCTATCTATCTATCTATCTATCTATCTATCTGGTTTCAAAGAATCAATGAATCAAAGATTCAATAACTCATACAAACTTTAAATCATTCTGAATTTATCTATCTATCTATCTATCTATCTATCTATCTATCTATGTATCTATCTATGTTTCTGGTTTCAAAGAATCAATTAATCAAAGATTCAATAACTCAAACAATAATTGAATCATTCTGAATCTATCTATCTATCTATGGATTTGATGTCAAAGAATCAGTAAATCAACGAATCAATAACTCATACAATCACTGAATGATTCTAAATCTATCTATCTATCTATCTATCTATCTGGTTTCAAACAATCAATGAATCAAAGATTCAGTAACTCATACAAACATTAAATCATTCTGAATCTATCTGTCTATCTATCTATCTATCTATCTATCTATCTATCTATCTATCTATCTATCTATCTATCTATCTATGTTTCTGGTTTTAAAGAATTAATGAATCAAAGATTCAATAACTCAAACAATAATTGAATCATTCTGAATCTATCTATCTATCTATGGATTTGATGTCAAAGAATCAGTGAATCAACGAATAAATAACTTATACAATCACTGAATCATTCTAAATCTATCTATCTATCTATCTGGTTTCAAAGAATCAATGAATCAAAGATTCAATAACTCATACAAACATTAAATCATTCTGAATCTATCTATCTATCTATCTATCTATCTATCTATGTTTCTGGTTTCAAAGAATCAATTAATCAAAGATTCAATAACTCAAACAATAATTGAATCATTCTGAATCTATCTATCTATGGATTTGATGTCAAAGAATCAGTGAATCAACAAATCAGTAACTCAAGCAATCACTGAATCATTCTAAATCTATCTATCTATCTATCTATCTATCTATCTATCTTTTTTAGAATGTGTAAGAAATATCCAGCAGTTCAGTTCAGGGATACTGAAGGTAATTCTCAACAGAATCTGTTAAAATAGAAGAAACTAAACTGACTGTGAGCCACATGAAGATCTCCTCATATAACCTCATTCCCCTTTCATCTTTCACTTTTGCTGATTACTCTTTGAACCAAACTAGTTCCTACTCATCAGTAGCTTAACCTGCTCTGAATATCTCACAGAGCTGTTTCAAATAAAGTCTATTGGATTTAAACAGCTGCTCCGCTTGTAGATGGTGTTCTCTGTGTTGGATGTGAAAGTGCTAAAATCAATTAATACATTTTTATAACAAGTTTAAAACTGGTACCTGTCTTCCATCCATCGCTGATCGCATCTCTTTGAACGTTGCCTGAAACTCCCCTATGAAATCATGCTTTCCGTTCGAGTCCCAGTCCCACACTGTACACTGGATGTTAAGGGAAGAATACAACAGGCGAGAATTTAATATTAATAAGACATCTAGAGAAATGGCATGTGTTGGTCCAGTGGTATGTATGATTTAACTTGTGCTACTTTCACTTTTCTTCATCTGCATGCATTTGATTTCTTCTCTCCTCATACTCCCCATCCCCCCCAAGCATTTGTTTCCTCTAGATTGGATACCATTTTTTCAGCATTCCTCTGGAGCAGAAATGAAAGATATTCTTTTGGATGTGCACACCATCTACTCTAGTTGAACCCACTCTGGCTGCCTACATACGGTCCACTGAGAACACTGATCACCACAAATGTCTGGAACCCGAACACACAGCACAAAAAACTGGAGCAGACTTATCATCACTATGCCCCATGCACTCATGCATTAAACATAAAGTGACATTACAAATTAATTAAAGTTTGATGGTTTTCTGCAATATTCAGGACAACAGGGGGTTGACTTATATAATGTTGCTGTAAAAGATGAGATCAGGACATAGTGTGGGTGCTTTTATTCACACAGTACTTAGCCTGAGCAATTCTGTTACCACATTTTCATACTTTATGATGCAAGACGGAAATGAGTTGGACAAACACAATTTAAAGCTGATGTGTGTAATTTCTAATTTTCTAATGTTAGTATATTTTCTTGCATGCTAACTATTACCAAGCCATTAGTAGCCATTCCAACAGCCTGAAACGGCAACATTGGCTCAACTAATGCCATTAGATGGGGCAGGATTATCTGTTTGTTTAACCAAGACAAAGTGCTAAAAGATATTCTGAGGAAAACCTATTTGAAAGAACATTTAGCTTCAGCTTTAAAAGTTTTAAACACTTCAGATTAAAAGAAAGAACAAATATATTTCCAATTAATTAAAAAAACTAATTGCTAAACCATTTAAAACAACAAGGCATTTAAAAAAAAAATATTTTGTGGAAAACACAGTGATCAAAATTAGAGAACAGTAACCACTGTAGCACGAAAGAAGATTACAACTAAAAATTTGGAGGGTAACAGCACATTACATACAGGACATCACTAGTTTTTCAAACTGCGGTGGTGTGACCTTGGTCCACTCTTCTTCCAATCTCTTCCACAGTTCGGTGACTGTAGTGGGTTTCTCTTTTTTTTCTATTTTTGGCATTTTTTGCCTTTATTGTGATAGGACAGATCAGAATTAACAGGAAGTGAAGTGGGAGAGGGGGGTGGGTTCAGGAAAGGTCCTCAAATCGGGATTCGAACACGGGACGCCCGGAGCGCAACGGCGCTATATGTTGGCGCACTGCACACAAGGCTAATGGAACCGACCTGTAGTGGGTTTCTTAGCCATAACTTTGTCACCAAGGATTTTCCAGAGATTTTTAATCATGCTTAGATAAGTATGGCCCAGAAATTTCATTATTTTAATGTTCTTAGCTTCAAGGAACTGCTTTACCTGTTTTGCTGTGTGACGGGGGAATTGTCTTGCATGAAAATTGCAGGCTGACTGGGAGATTCTTGCAGGGAAGGAACTGCATGTTGCTGAAGGAGGTTCTGATAAATATTTTCTTCCACCCTGCCATGTAGCTGTATAACAGGCCCAACTCCTGCTGCAGAAAACATCCCCCAAACCATGACACTTCCTCCTTGACCTTTCACTAACTTCTTTACGCACTTGGGCTTCAGTCTTTCCTCAGTTTGACGCCAAACATTATGTTTCCCATCAGACCCAAATAAATCAAACTTGCTTTTACTAAAGTGAACTTTGGACCAGTTCTCCTCTCTCCACACAACATGCTCCTCAGCAAAGGTGGGCTTAGCCTTTTGATTCTTTCTGCTGATAAGAGGCTTAGTCACTGCAGAGTGCACTTTCAGTCCTGAATTCTCTTAAACAAGCCGAGACAGATCCTCACCCTGTTCAGCACTGAACTGGCAAGCAATTTCAGCTACAGTGCTGAACCTGATTCCCCACTGAGAGCATTACGTGGACAACCAGCCTTTTTGAGGGACTTGAATAAATGTGATGCGATCTAGAAAAGCTCAACACATGGTGAAATTTTACCTTTTTTAGGTGTTGATACCATATGAAAGCTGAGCTCAAGCCCTTTCCAAAATTGTATTTAGTGTGTCCAGAGCATAACAAAAGTTATGGCTATCTTAAGTTGGTGATAGCTATGATTTTCAAGAGTTTAATTTTGAGAAAAACAGGTTTAAAGTGAGACAGGTTTTACTGTTTACTTCACGGGTTTAACGAGAGCTGTCAAGTCAGGGGCGCTATACTGCATCATTACACAAACAGACTAACATCTGTTTTCCATCGTTTATCGTGGGCATAGTCTCTGAACTTTTGATCACCCCTTGTATGTTTAGATAGCACGAATAGTGTACCTTGCAGTTTACATTTAGAAAAGCGAGCGCAACACAATTGTTCGTGCACTGCATATAACAGACTGTCATCGGACTCCTCCTCTTTAGCAACTTCATCATCTGATCCTTCATCTCTGGATGTGAAATAGTCCATTATAACATTGTTTAGGGCACTGACATCACCAAGATTGAACAGACTGAGACGGGAAAGATCATTTTGAGAGAGCAGCTACTTAAGACTGTGTTGTTCTGTTGTGCTCCACCATCTCACAATATTAAATAATAAATAAATAAATAAAACTTTGTGTGCCGTAGTTTACACAAGACTGGCGGGGAATATGCATTGATACACCTTTATTAAATATGTTGTGGTTTATTTTGATAGGTTACTGTAACTGTTTTTGTGGTGTTAAGAGAAAGCACCTCCACAGCGCATTCTTAACATAAGAGAAAGACAGTCATTTCTGCAATAAATCACAATTTTTCTACACTAAACAAGTGAAATTTGTTATGATATTTTCAGAGATAATAGGCAAGATGTTATAGAATAATATGTATATATATATATATATATATATATATATATATATATTAAGATCTATTTTGGGCATTTTTTGCCTTTATTGTGATAGGACAGATCAGAATTTACAGAAAGTGGAAGAGAGAGGGGGTTGGGATCAGGAAAGGTCTTTGAGTTGGGATTCAAACACAGGACGCCCGGAGCGCAACGGCGCTATATGTCGGCACGCTGCCCACAAGGCTATTGGCGCCGACATAGAATAATAATTTAATGAAAACCTAATTTTGACAAAAAAAATTACATTCAACCTAGTTTTCAAATTTCCCAAAAACGTCCCAGCATGACATCCGACGGGTTTTTCCAGATCGCATCACAAATTAGTATCAACGTTAAGATGCAATATTCAAGCAATCACAGATTTTAAAAGATCAGCTTCTCTTGCAATGGCATAAGGGTCATCTCTTTGACCTTAATCTGGACAACCTCCTGTCGCATGGTTTCTTAGAGCTGCCCGCCACTTGCAATCTCAGTGAAAACTGGAGGAATGCTGCCAGTTAAATAGGGTTTGTCATACAATTAAAGAAATTAGTGCCTGGTGCTAGATTAACACCAGTAAACTGGAGCTATCTGTAAGTGTCCTCTAATTTTGATCAGAATTCTTTTTCTAATTTAAGTTTTAGTACTTTACTTAAGAATACAATTAACTTATAAAATATACTTAAAAACTGCCCTTCTACTCCTGTTAGGATAACTTAAATCACGGCCTTGAAATTTAGAAAATTACAGATTGTTCTCTAATTTTGATTTCTACTGTATACTGATTTTCTGGACCGCACAAAGAAGCAAACAACTGATGTACTAACAGCCATGTTCAGCATCCTGCAGAAAGATGAAAGTGTCTAGTTCATCATTTGAACTCGAGGGTGAGATGTCAGTGTACACAACGAGAAAAATAAAATCATAACACTTAATGTTTAATTAGCCCACAACAAATACGCTTCAGTGGAGTCATAATAAGGCCTGTCGAATATCGGCAGGATCCAATCAATCACAGTCATTACAAGTTAAGCACACATGGCACCATCACGGCACCCCTTGTGTTCAGCAGAGGTTCTAAAAGGAAGACACGTTTCCCACACTGATCGTCTTTGCTCTGAGTGGTGTGACAGCAGCGCTCTAATGGACTCATAAAGGGCAGGTCTGGGAACGGGGTGAGCTCCAGCTGTGAGCTGAGCTACATCCGTGAGTGATTCTGCAGATGGCACGGAGGACGGCTGCTACTAAATGAGGCTGAGCCCTTTGCTTTAATAAGGGCTGAGTTCTGTTCAGTCATGAGTGGGCAGAAGGGAGGCCACACGCAGCCATATGCTGATGCACTACAAGCAGGAAGAGAGGCACACAGGTGCCCTTAAGAGTTGTTTAAAGGGGGCTTAAAACATCGTGTTGTTAAATGGATAGTTCATACACAGACTCCATCACTCCAGTGTAACACTGCGCTTTAAAGATGTACACTGCCAATGCCATTTGATTTTTATTCAACAAGCATGCACTGAATTGATCAAAATTGACAGTAAAGATTTTTAAATAAATTCCGTTCTTTTGAACATTCTATTTCTTGTATGATAGAATGATAGATAGTCCTTAGGATGATTTTTTAAGGGTAATAAAAAACTAAATCTATTTATTTATTTATTAGATAATTACTGCAGGGAAAGGCATGTTATTATTAAGATTATAATAATTTAACAGAAGGTACTTTAATTTAGGTTCTTGGGGTAAACTGCGACTTTTAATATTAAATTAGTCTTCTTGAACACGTTCATGTCAAAAACTTTCCCTGAGTAATTCCTTGCCCAATTAAATCAAGCAGACTTTGATGAATGACGAACGAATAAATGAAGCAAGAGAAGGCCAGAGAGAGGAAAGTGGGAGGTAAATTAGGAAATGCACATATTTAAGTAGAACACATGGGAATTCCTTGCTGAAACACATGCTCACCAAGCCTAGTAGTCCAGAGCCAGTGTAATCAGGCCATGTGACTGATCAGAACCCCTGCCAGGTATCTGATCCCAACACACATGGTGGTCCAGCAACACTCATTGAATTTCAAAACAGTATGGAAATCAGCATTGCTCATCTTGTGTATAAATGCAACTTCACAAAGCTAGCTCTGTCCAGGTAATCATCTAAGCCAGTAATACAAAAGTAGACTGCATCTCACTCATACAAAAAAAGAGTCTATATTTCACTAACTGCATCAAAATGCATTGGGAATCTGAAGAGTGAAATGTACATCTGAATTAATTCAATAAAAAACAACTTCCTTCCCAACATGCTTGAAGTGCCTTTGTTTCAGTCAAATTTTAGTAGAATTATTGACAGGTAAAAAGCAGACCACTTTCACCCAAGAGCAACTACATCAAATTACGAACGCAATGCATGTACTTCTAAGCTTCTTACAAGCTGCCGTCTGCCAAGAACATGAATTGCAAATGCCAATGTAAATGTAAAACTAAATTAAAATGGATCCATGCATTTATTTGTTAGTGTAAGTCAAATACATGTTCATCTCTAAGAGGAAGACATTATATTTTACCTTCAGTATTCTTTCATGGTCTCCACTACAGAGTGAGTTAAGGGAAGTCTTGAAGGTCTTCCATACGGGGTTGAGGTTATTCATGACGGTCTGTGCAGAGGGGAAAAGAGCAGTTCAGTATTGCTTAAAGGAGTTCACTTCCAGAACAAAAATTTACAGATAATTTACTCACCCCTTAACATCCAAGATGTTCATGTCTTTCTTTCTTCAGTCGTAAAAAAATTATGTTTTTTAAGGAAACTCTCTCCATATAGTGGACTTCTATAGTTCCCCTGAGTTTAAACTTCAAAAATGCAGTTTAAATGCAGCTTCAAAGGGCTCTAAACGATCCCAGCCAAGGAAAAAGTGTCTCATCTAGCGAAACAATCAGCAATTTATATCATTTTTAACCTGAAATGCTTGTCTTGTCTAGCTCTGCGTGAACTCTGTGGATTCCGGTTTATGACAGTTAGGGTTGAAAAACTCCCATCCCATTTTTGTCTCCAACTTCAAAATCATCCTACATCCTTGCAGAAGTACCAACCCAGTGTTTACAAAGGGATCACGCAAAGAAGATCAAACGTCCTTTGCAAAAAAGGGTAAAACAGCTATGTAGGATGATTTTGAAGTTGGAGATGAAAATGAGATTGTTTAGAGCCCTTTGAAGCTGCATTTAAACTGCATTTTGGAAGTTCAAACTAATTTCTTTACGACTGAAGAAAGACATGAACATTTTGGATGACAAGGGGGTGAGTAAATTATCTGTAATTTTTTCTAGTAGTGAACGTCTCCTTTAAGCACTATCACAGAGAGATCTTTGAGGGAAATGGTTGTCTTACCTCTGTTCTGTGCACTAGCTGCTGAGTGTTGTCATCATTTACCCTGTAGATCTCTAAGAACGGATCTGACTTGCTGAAAAAATCCTGAGGATATAACAAGCACAGAGATCAGCTGATAGCATCACAAACAAAGTCTGTACATTCCATAATATGCATGATGCATCTAATCACTGCTACATAAAAAATACATTTTTAGCAACCCACTGTTTATAATCTGTTTACTCACTGCTTTAACAGTACTATTATATATATAGTAAACACTATATACTCAGGCCGATCCATTTAAACCGCAGAGGCGGATCCTGTTATAAGCAATATAGGTAACTGGCTAGGGTGAGCATTTCTATAGGGCTGTTCTTAGACATGTCTTTTCTGGATTGCACCTGCTATAAATTCTATCCGCCTCTGTCATTGAAAACTGTGTCCTTGCTGGTAACTTTTTACCAGGCAGCTCCCTCTGCTCCCACTGTCGGCTGCCCGATCCCACCTCTGCTGCTCTCTGTCTGCTTAGGGGTCTCCTCACCTGATAAGAGCCAAATATGGTGGGGGTGGATATTAAATCCATAGCACCATACGATGTAGGCCAAGATAATCAAGTGACTAAAATTACATGATAAAGGCAATCAAATGCACCCGTTATCTAGTTTATTTTAAACTATTTTATTATTTTGGTCTTTTGATCTAAATCTCATTTATTTGACCACAAAGGCACTGCTAAAAGATTTAATGATGAAAAAGATTTTTTTTAAGCTCATAAAAAGACTCAAAAAAAAAATTCATAAAAAGATTCATAAAAACTGCTGTTTAAAGCATTAATATTACACACCTTATGAACTGTAATTGGTCAAAAGCAGCATGTGGCTATCAAAATTTTCAAATAAATGACATTTTTCTTACATAAAATATCATCAAAATCTCTCTCTCTCTCTCTCTCTCTCTCTCTCTCTCTATATATATATATATATATATTAAGAACCTGTGATACTTTTTCTATACTTTCAAAATAAAAATCTTTTGTAACAAGTGATTATTATAACTTTTTAGCAATTATATATATATATAGAGAGAGAGAGAGAGAGAGAGAGAGAGTCTGTGTCAAATAAAATATTCTAAAAATTATTTAAAAAATGCTAACAGTAAAAAAGTAACAGTTTTAGAATGAAAGGTGGTATTCTAAATATGAGCTTTTTCTCCCACATTGAACCATAAATTTTCACTTCAGTATCACTTACACACACCAAACTTTACATTTTTACTCCTGTCTATATCCTGAAGGTTTTTACAGAGGGATTTGTTCATATATAATCTGCTTGATTATATGCAACATTTTATTCCCCCCAAAAATTGTGAAAATATATTGTTTTATATCTGTTCTAAGTATTTTCTGAATTACGGAGTTACAAACAAAAATAAGAATTCATGTAAAAACATAACTCTAATATGTCAAAAAAAAAAAAAAAGAATTTTGAAACTGACTTTATCCAGTGTTTAGATTTTTGTACTAGAAATGTATGCAAAATAATGCCTCATTTGCATATTTAAACCTAACATTTTAGAAAACTTGTAACACAAAAAATGTTTACAATTATTAATGTAATCAATCAACTGGGTAAATAAGGTGATAATTTAGTTAATTTTCTGACCCTATTCACCTGCGGTGTCTCGCCTTAAAGGGATAGGTCACCCAAAAAGGAACATTCTGTCCTTAATTACTCACCCTCATGTATTTTCAAACCTGTAAGGCCTTTGTTCATCTTCAGAACACAAATTAAAATATTTTTGATAAAATCCGAGACACATTCAAGGCCCAGAAAGGTAGTAAGGACATCATTAAAATAGTCCATGTGACAGCAGTGGTTCAACCGTAATTTTATGAAGCTACGAGAATACTTTTTGTGCACAAAGAAAACAAAAATAACAACTTTTTTCAAAAAATGTTCTCTTCCGTCTATTCTCTACTCCAATTTTCTCATTTTAAGTTGTGTTTCGATGAAGGTCGAAGGTTTTCAGGGTGAGTAATTAATGACAGTTCATTTTTGGGTGAACTATCCCTTTAAACTGCAAAACTTATTATTATCTGCTGACAATAAGAAACTAGTTCGCCTTTCTTGAAGTTTCCCAAAGTTGCAGATTTTCTTTAGTTAATTATGCCTATAAAAAACACTTTTCCTCAGAGGACAGCGGCAGGTATGCTGAATGATCAAAACTGCTCTGAATTACCAGGAGCCATTTCCGTGTGCAGAAGAGTCACAACAGACCACTCACAGCTTAGCGTTCAAAGATGTCGTCTGCTAGAGTGAAGTTCTCCTAACGCTTGTAGTCATTCAGCCAAAGTTTAAGACATGAGAATGAAACAGCAACTTATCAAAAGTTATCAGAAAATCTTGTCAGCCGGGGTCTCTGATCTCTCCTCCAGTCTAGAAGCTTAATCAAAGTTTTAATTACTCCGACGCCGAGGATGTGATTTTCGCCGAAGGATTATGACTTAGGAGAAGAAAAGGACTCTTAAATGAAAAGTGATTTAAAGGAGGCTTTCCTGTTCTACCTTTTGACGCCCTGTCAAAGCAGCAGTACAAGACGCTCTGTGTGAAACCGAGACGTTCCTGTGGATCATTTGTTATGCTTGTATTAATCCTTCTTATTAATTTTAGTCCCATGTAATTACCCTGCTGACAAGAGTTGATTGTGTCTCCCTCAGGAATAGTACTCTCTCTATCACTCTCTCTCTCGCTCTCTGTCTTCTTCTTTCTCAACTGTCTGACCGCATTTCTGGGGTATGGGGATTCATCAAGGCTGAAGTTTATTTTTAACAGCATCCCTGATCATTTCTGTCTGATCACAATAGTTCAGTAGCTCATTTTATATTCCTGTGTTGATCCTCTCACAGTATAATGCAAACTTTGCCATGAGGCTGTTATTGATGGATGGGGGAGTTAAATTATAGTTGACACCTGACAGCAAACCAAGGTCCCAACGCAGGAGAACAGAAAACAGTTGTGACTTATTTCTTTTTAATTCTAGGGATCAAAAAAGGGTGAAAATGCTCCAAAAAAGTGTTTTTGATGCTAAAAAAAAAAACTAATTATACGCTACCATTCAAAATTTGGAGCTTTTTAATTTTAATGAGTCTCTAATGCCCATCAAGGATGCATATATGTGATCAAAAATACAATAGAACCGTAATATTGTGAAGGATGGGGGAGTTAAATTATAATTGACACTTGACAGCAAACCAAGGTCCTGATGCAAGAGAACAGAAAATTGTTGTTGCTCTTTTCACATGATCAATTCTTAAAGACACAGCCGCAAAAAAACAGACTGTTTAATTCTAGGGATCAGAAAGAGAGTGAAAAAAAGGTCCAAAACAGTGTCTTTGATGCTAAAAAAATCTAATTATACACTACCATTCAAAATTTGGGGGTCAGTATCAGATCAAGAATGCATATATGTGATCAAAAATACAATAGAACTGTTATATTGTGAAAATATTACAATTTAAGATAACTGTTTTCTATTTTAACATAGTTTAAGTGTAATGCAAACTTTGCCACAAGGCTGTTATTGATGGATGGGGGGAGTTATAGTTATAGTCGACACTTGACAGCAAACCAAGGTCCTGATGCAAGAGAACAGAAAACGTCTCGGTTACATCTTGAGAGCCCAAATATGTCAGTTATGGCGTAACGTCGTAGAGCACGACTGAAGGGGAACGTCTCGGTTACATCTGTAACCCTCGTTTCCTGAAGGAGGGAACAGAGACATTATGCCATAACTGACGTATTTGGGCTCCCAAGTGAGACCACAAATACGTCAGTTATGACGTAACTTCATAGAGTACGACTGAAGGGGAACTGTTGTTACTCATTTTACATGTTCAATTCTTAAAGGCACAGCCACAAAAAAACTGTTTAATTCTAGGGATCAGAAAGAATGGTCAAAAATGAGTGTTTTTGATTCTAAATAAATCAATTATATGCTACCTTTCAAATTTTGGGGGTCAGTAAGATTTTTTAATTTTAATAAGTCTCTAATGCCCATGAAGGATGCATATATGTGATTAAAAATACAAAAGAACCGTTATATTGTGAAAAAATATTACAATTTAAAATTCTATTTTAACATAGTTTAAGTATATGGTAAAATTTGCCACAAGGCTGTTATTGAAGGATGGGAGAGTTAAATTATAGTCGACACTTGACAGCAAACCAAGGTCCCAATGCACGAGAATAGAAAACTGTTATTGCTTATTTCTATTTAATTCCATGGATCAAAGGGTGAAAATGCTCCAAAAAAAAGTGTGTTTTTGATGCTAAAAAAAAATCAAATTATATGCTACCATTCAAAATTTGGGGGTCAGTAAGATTATTTAATTTTAATAAGTCTCTAATGCCCATCAAAGATGCATATATATGATCAAAAATACAATAGAACTGTAAAATTGTGAAAAATTACTACAATTTATAATAACTGTTTTCAATTTTAACATAGTTTAAAATATAATGCAAACTTTGCCACAAGGCTGTTATTGAAGGATGGGGGAGTTAAATATATAATTATAGTTGACACTTGACAGCAAACCAAGGTCCCGATGCAAGAGAACTGAAAACTGTTGTTGCTCATTTCACATGTTCAATTCTTAAAGGCACAGTCACAAAAAACAGACTGTTTAATTCTAGGGATCAGGAAGAGGGTAAAAATGGTACAATAGAACTGTAATATTGTGAAAAATTCTTACAATATAAAACAACTGTTTTACTATTTAAACAGTTTAAAATGTAATGCAAAGTTCACCATGAGGCTGTTACTGAAGGATGGGGGAGTTAAATTATAGTTGACATTTGACAGCAAACCAAGGTCCCGATGCAGGAGAAGAGAAAACTGTTGTTGCTTATCTCTGTTTAATTCTAGGGATCAGAAAGAGGGTGAAAAGGGTCCAAAAAAGAATACTTTTGATGCTAAAAAAATCAAATTATATGCTACCATTCAATATTTTAATTTTAACTAATGCTCATCAAAGGTGCATTTATGTGATCAAAAACACAACAAAACAGTAATATTGTGAAATAGTACAATGTAAAATAACTTTTTTTATTTTAAAATGTATTCTTGTGATGGCAAAGCTGAAATCTGATTTTCTTCAGTGTCACATGATCCTTCAGAAATCATTGTAATATGCTTATTTGCTGCTCAAAAGCATTTTTTATTATTATCAATGTTAAAAACAGTTGTTTGGCTTAATAATGTTTGAGGAAACTGGCATTTTTAAGGATTCTTTGTTGAATAGAAAGTTCAAAAGAACAGCATTTATTTGAAATTGATTTTTTTTTGTACTGTCAATTTAATGCGTTCTTGCTGAATGAAAGCATTTCTTTTAAAATATCTTAAAAACCATTTGAACGGTAGTGGACCTCAGTGAAATGTTTACAATCTAAACCCTTAAAATTACATCATAAGTCCCAAAACTCATTGCAGACAATACTGATGCTCGTTGTTACATAAGATCATTTTACATTCTGAATAAACGTGCACAGGAGGTCTTCCTACCTTATCATCCAGCTTCCTCGCACTGAATGAGAGTTCGACATAATCGTTATTTCCCGTCAGCTCCTCAGCGGTGATCTGGAGAGATTGAGAGTGATGAATTGTCTTTAGCAGAAAAGAAACCAGAATCAGAAGCTAACCATGAAGACTGACATTTGTTTTATAGATCTCGCTCTCCTCACCCACTGAGCTTTACATGTTCAACTGTTGCTGCTGCGTTCCTGTCAGTGTGCATTAACAAGCTCCACTGGTTATTTTCTGCAATTTTTATTTCATAGCTCACATTCAATACCACATCTGACTGTTTTGGAAGGTTCTTGTGTACACTGAGAAGTTATTCTATGTTTGCCCGTGTTCAATAGTAGCATTGATCATAGTAAGCACCTCTGTCGTATAAAGTGCAAAGCTTTTAAAGGTTAGACCACAAAATGTTTGCGTAAGGCCATTTGCTGGTGTTGTGCACTGCTAGGTGTTTGCATAAGTAGAGCGTGATAGAAAGCAAACAGATAAATTGGGAATTTTGAAAAGTGCTCACCGTAATAGATGATTTCCCGACTGTGTTGCCCTGTTTAAGCAAGGCTTTGGTGAATTTTCTCTGGGAGACGATCTATTTGGAGAGAAATAAGATAAGTCGGTCAGAGGCCGCCTTGTTTTGATGGACAGAACACACAAAAAAGTATGAATATGTGCACATAATAACACCTCGGAGAGAATTTGGCATGTAAGCATAGTTTATAATTACACCATGAAGACTTATCCACTCCAGATAAGTGCTTCATTATTAGCTGTTAAATATTTATAAATAGGAGGAGTGCTTTTGGTTTTATTTCCCCTAGCAACTCTGTACGAGTAAGTGTCAACACCACGCTTTCTCACTTTATTAAACGCAGCTCATTTTGACAACTTCACTACCTTCTCCTTTTTCCCCTCCAACCAAACCAGACTGAATAAAAACAAACAACCCAGCTCCTCAGAGAGAAAAGCTAACTTCAAAAGTGGCTTTAATGCAAAAAGATAAACACATGAATATTGAACAAATTGAATATTGGCATCCGTTAAACACTATAAGCTCCTAGCACATTCTTTACTGAGAAACTGCAAATCTTAACCATCTGGCGGAAGATCATGTGTCTGGTTTTCCATTTGCTCAAACTGCAGATAAGAGAGTAGCATGGCCCATCTGGGCCGGCCGTCCTCCACACACAGAGCCAACTACACAGACATCTCACGTTTCAAAATTCAATCAGCCATAAAATGTCCGGAAATGCTCTTAAC
Source organism: Labeo rohita (assembly GCF_022985175.1). Taxonomy (NCBI): domain Eukaryota; kingdom Metazoa; phylum Chordata; class Actinopteri; order Cypriniformes; family Cyprinidae; genus Labeo; species Labeo rohita. The sequence continues at coordinate 8,671,876 of NC_066884.1, read as the reverse complement.
GGTTGTTGGTGTGATTATTTAATTAGGAGGCTTCATCTGATTTGGGCACAGTGCCGGCCCCACTCTTCCCTGACTGTGTGCAATCAACGATGTAGAGATCCTGTTGCAAAATGAGCATTGCCAAGCAAAATGAGAAAAACCATAATAATCATACCTAGCCTGCTTGAATTTGCTTACTTGGCCCAGTGTGCACTCAATTGCTCCCAGGCAATCCGCCTCTCTCATGCCATTATGACTACTGCTAATGTCGTAGAGCTCGTAACGTAGTCGCTGTATCTCTTCGAAGTAGAAGTCCTGGGTGAAGACCTTAGAAAACGTGGGGTTTATACAGCTCCGAATCACCTCTGTCCTGTCCACCTGTAACACACCACAAAACAAATATCTACTTAACGTTTAGAATAACATACCACCATACTACAATACTACTATTTCTGCAAGAAGTACACAATGTGCAGTATATAACATTTCTGAATGCATGGAATACGAGAAAGAAAAATCTATTACCCACATTTGAGGTATAAGAGAATACACTGCATGGAATAGTGCATCCCAAAATGCAATGCAGTTTTTCAGTTGTAACATCGTTTCAAGACTTCATTGCTAAGATTTTATCCAATTTTCCAAATGTGATAAAAATGAACAAAAAAAAAAAAAATGATGATGAGGAGATGATAACTGGATGTATGGAAGCCGTTTCTGCCACTGAATAAAAAGTGAAAAAAAAAAGGTAATTGCGACTTTTTATCTTACAATTCTGACTTTTTCTTATCTCACCATTTTTTTCTTTCAGAATTACATGATACAAACTCGCAGTTCTGACTTTTTTCCTCAGAATTGCATGATACAAATTCGCATTTGTGAGAAAAAATTGGGTTCATATCATGCAATTTTGATTAAAATAGTCAGAATTACAATTTTACATCACATTTCTGACTATAACTCACAATTGTGAGTTTATATCAGGCAATTCTGAGAAAATATCAGAATTACGAGTTTATATCATGCAATCCTGAGAAAATGTCAGAATTACGAGTTTACATCTTGCAATTCTGACTTTATAACTTACAATTGCGAGTTTATATCATGCAATTCTGAAAAAATGTCAGAATTACGAGTTTACATCTTGCAGTTCTGACTTTATAACTTACAATTGCAAGTTTATATCATGCCATTCTGAGAAAATGTCAGAATTACGAGTTCATATCTTGCAATTCTGACTTTATAACTTACAATTGCGAGTTTATATCATGCAATTTTGAGAAAATGTCAGAATTACGAGTTTTTATCTTGCAATTCTGACTTTATAACTTACGCCTGCGAGTTCATATCATGCAATTCTGAAAAAATGAGTTTATGAGTTATGAGTTTATATTTAGCAGTTCTGAATTTATAACAAGTGAGCTTATATTACGCATTTCTGAGAGAAATTGTCAGAATTACGAGTTCATATCTCGTAATTCTGGCTTTTTTTAACTCTAAATTGTGAGTTATTGGCAATTGGTTTGTAAAAGCCATTTTATGCATGTTTGAGCGGAGTTTTCTTTGACAGCATTATGCCACGTTTTTCACATGACTTCAATGACCGCTTTTAGTCTGTTACATGATGTCACATCACCTTATTAAAGGGACACTTCTCCCAAAACAGAAAATTCTTGTATCTTTCAAAATCCATATGACTTAGTTTCTTCTGTAGAATACAAAAAGAGTTATTAACATCAGAATGTGCAAGCTTTTCTTTTCCATCCAATGAAAGTGCATGTAATAACATGAGGCTATCATCAACCTTAGCAAATAGTGTCACGTTTGTCTTTTTGAGACAACTAAGCTTTGTCTAAATGTTTATTAGATACTTTTATCACATTTCATTCACTTTCAGACACAGCACACACTGTATAGTAGTATTCTAGTCTTGGCTTAACTTGAGCTGAATTCACTGTAGTGGATGTTCTGAAGAGTCTCTACTTAGGTTAATCAAGTTAATAGCTTTCAAGAAGGATTTCTAAGGTCAATATTTCATCTCAAGACAAGCTTCTTGATTAGGAAGTAAAAAGACATTTGACAAGTGCTGATACTCAGGCCAAGATCAAGATGGAATCAGTGACCTCAGAAGTGACCTTAAAGAAGTGATCAATCAGTACTGTACAAACTCAATCTATTTCTACTTATCTTACAATTAACCAGCAAAACCACCTCTAGGTGATTTTCTTTGTGTGCTTAGCCTAATGGCTCTTATCAATCTCAACTAAAATGCACTAACTAAATGCAAGTGCTAACTGCAGATATAGCAAAGCATTTTGATACAGAGGATGGAAAAAAGCAAGAAAAAAAAGAAAAACTTAACTTAGTACACTCAGGAGAATATGGTATGTTTAAACACTCTTATTAAGCTCATTTGAGATACCATACAGTATAATCACCTTTTGAATGAAACCAGTAAATGTAATATATCTCAGAACAAAAAGATAAAACATGTCACTGCCAAATCCCTGTTCCTGAAGAATGTATCTGCCTCTAACCTCACGCAGGCAAAGAAAAGCATTCGTTTTATCTGACATCCCTCAGCCGCCTAGTCATGGTTTAGTCTCAGTTGTTTAACTTTCCTTAGGAAGCTCAGAGACTCAGAAATCTGTTCTTTTTGATATCAGTCTGCTCTCTGCAAGGGGTAAACACCAAGCTTGCTTTCTTTCGTTCTTTCTGACAGAGAAGATCTTTTACCATTTAAAAAAGTTTAATTATAATGTAAATGTCTGCCTCAGTAATGTACCTGTATTTCACTTGTGTAAAGTGGATGTTTGTTATGAACTCTGTATGTCTCACATGTCATTTGCTGAAGCTTAACATTTAAAATATCTTACCCAAAAATGAAACTTTACTATCTAAGGCCGTCCAAGGTGTACAGTGAGTTTGCTGCTTGACTGGTCTTCATTATAGATTGGTATTTTGGCCAGAAGTAACTGTTTAAAGTTAAAATACTTTAATAACGTATTTGTTTCCTTTAAACATGCAGTTTTTCACTTCACATGATATTAATTGATGGACTGGATTACGTGTGGATTACTTGTGGATTATAGTGATGTTTTTATTCTGACGGCACCCATTCACTGTAGAGGATCCACTGGTGAGTAAGTGATGTAATACATTTCTTCAAAAAAAGAAAAAGAAAAAAAAAAAAAACAAACTCATCTACATCTTGCATGGCCTGAAGGTGTTCCAAATTCCAAATTACAACTTCAGCACATTCATATTTTCTTCATTTATCCAAATCTTTTTTTTTAATGTTTACTTCAGCATTAAAATGGCCAGTTTATATAACTCAAGGCTACCCATTTAATTTGCACCAACCATCTGGAGACACCATCATTTCTCTTCATTAAGGTCTATAAATATTTGCCTGACTCTTCCAGGTGTTTGCTCTTTATTTACAGGGGCTTCCTCAGGGCAGCTGGCGCTGTTTTATTGGGAAAGTTGCGTGTGCCATCTACTCAGCATTCACCTGGAGGGAATAAACATCAGTCGGTATGGCATGGACCTCCACACAGCTGCTTATTTCTGCTGCTGAATATGCAAATAATCCTCACTTATCAAAGTGAACACTGTACCGTTCTGATGATGCTTAATACACATCCGTTCTCAGTCTAATTGTTGTTTGTATAGGGAGTATTCCGACACCGCTGTCAGGAAACATCTGCTCTGTTGTACATCAGGCAATTTGTTAACCTCTCAGAATGCTCCTTGTGACTATTCATCAGTAAAGAAGTAATTGCCTCTATTTTGTCTATTTTTGTGCAAACAAGTCAAAAACAGGTTGGAATCACACATGAGATGTAAGAGGATTGGGAGAACTGTGTAAACCTTACCAAGCATAATCAAAGAAATTGAGTAAAATGAATTAAGTAATCTTTTACGATGAGCTGTAAATAGATGTAACTCAGTTTTGTTAATCAATTAACCATGAGTAAATCACTAAGCATAATTGCTAAACAGAAAAAGACACGAGGGGAACTCCTACTTCTGTTATTCTGCCAAGCACAACAATGTCAATATTTTCAGAATGGCCAAAAATTGACCAGTCCATTTCATTGCTCACTGATCACATATCAGACCTTGCATGATTTTTCCTCAGGAAAATAAAAATGTGATCTGGAACCAGAAAAGCAGAGCCATGCCAAGCCAAGCCTTCCATTCATGGGTCTTCCATCACGCTCCCATACACATTAACAAGCAGATCCCACATGACAATTTCTGGCAAGAGAAGGCAGGACAAGCCAGCTTTTCAAGAAAGATGTGTGTCCACTCAGCCTTAGAAAAGTCCCTTTATGCCTGCATAAACAGGGGCCTGAGTTCATCACTAGACTGGACTGACAGTCTTTTGGCAGTGAGGGGCAGAGCAGCCAACGCATAGACAGCAGAGCTCTGGAGATACCAATAAATATTCAGGACACCATTGTTGGAAAGGCTTCACTGGAGCTGCTCAAATGGTGATATATATCCATGTGTTGATTATACAATCATGGTATAAAGCAGTAGTTCACACACAAAAGATCAGGGTCAGAAATTTACGAGAGCTTGTGGCAAAAATGCCACCAATATGAACAAAAATGCCCCATGAATTCAAGAAAAAGAGGCAAAAAAATGCCCTTGCACAATTAAACAACGAATTACGGCTGTCGCAATTAAAATAAAATTTGAAAATGAATAAAAAGTGTCAATTTTCCAAATTACATTTCGATTCACTCACAATGCATCAGATTGCTTTTACGCACAGTTTTGTTCAGTGTTTAGCCTTATAACCAATCAAATGCATTTCTGTTGAATTTAGGAATGCATTGGCCAATCAGAGGCACTTAGATTAGTCAGCGCTGAAAATGGACCCAACTATGAAGCCAACTATGAAGCCAGAATGTGACATGCCCAAAACAAAATAAAAACGTTGTATACTGTTTTCTATATTGATATTAATAATCATTATTACAATATGAAGAGCAACAATCTACAATAATGATTTTTGTCATAATATTGCAGCCCTGTGAGCTTCTGTTTCTGCGTACATGTATTTAGATACAATTTTAAACTGGTTATTGTTGTTGACAAAAGTTTAAAATACTGAATAAAGTAATTGGGTAAATCTAAGTATTTGACATTAAAGACAACATATATATATAGTGACAGTGACAGTGAAGATTTTTATATTTATACATCCAAAAATCTAAAAAAAAAAAAAAAAATATATATATATATATATATATATATACACTTTTTTTTGGATGTATAAATATAAACAATCTTCACTGTCACTTTTAATAACTGTAATGTACTCTTCTCTAAATAAAAGTATTATAACAGAACAGAAATGTGAAGCTTATATTTTATAAAAGCATTTCCATTCATTCTTCTGTTAAAACTTTTGTATTATTTGAGCTGTAAAGATGTTAAAATCAATTTTTACAGTCATTTTAAAGTTTACCGTATTCTGTTATCATGGCAACAAACTTTACACAAATAAGGTTAGCAAGCATTTTTTCACACTATAATCATACTACTATTTATATTGTTTACTGTGTGCCTTTTAAAACAGCGAGTGTTTAAAAATTATGGACCTGTTCAATTCCACTGTAAGCACCTCATGGTAAAAAGAAAAAAAGTAAGGAAATAATGTACTCACCCCCTTGTCATCCAAGATGTTCATGTCTTTCTTTCTTCAGCCGTAAAGAAATTATGTTTTTTGAGAAAAGCATTTCAGGAATATTTTCCATATAGTGGACTTCAATGGTGCCCCGGAGATTGAACTTCCAAAATGCAGTTTAAATGCAGCTTCAAAGGGCTCTAAACAATCCCAGCCGAGGAAGAAGGGTCTTATCTAGCAAACCGATTGGTTTTCAAAAAAAAAAAAAAATTGCAATTTTTATGCTTTTTAACTTCAAATGGTCTTGTCTAGTTCTGCGCTTTGCATGCATAGCTTTGCATTTATGTCTAAAAACTCCTGTCTCGTTTTCTTCTTCAACATCAAAATCGTCCTACATTGCTGTTTACATGTTTTATAAAGGGCATTTGACCTTCTTTGTATGTTCACTAATTTCTTTTTGAAAATAACCAATCGTTTCACTAGATAAGACACTTCTTCCTTGGCTGGGATCGGTTTAGAGCCATTTGAAGCTGCATTTAAACTGCATTTTGGAAGTACAAACTCAGGGGCACCATTGAAGTCCACTATATGGAGAATATTCCAGAAATGTTTTCCTCAAAAAAACAATTTCTTTCTTTCTGAAGAAAGAAAGACAAGAACATCTTGAATGACAAGGGGGTGAGTACAAGATGTGTACGTTTGTTCTGGAAGTGAACTTCTCCTTTAACCCGGAATATTAGTATGGCCCAACAATTCCACATTGTTGTGTAAGCATATTAAGAATGGCTGATCCACTGAAACAGCATGCAAAACAAGCTACTATAAATGTTTTCACACCAGCCTCGTTTCTTGTGAGTGTGATACGCCGGATGGAAGTTTGGCAAGCATAAGCATATTTCATAAGATTTCATCACATCCATTCTCACACATACAAAACACACACACACACACACACACACACACAAGTCACAAATAGCACTGCCCCAAAGGATAAGCCTCAACGTGCAACATCCACCACACATGGGTCTAATTGCCCCCGGAAGCCACATTTACCTTCCTTTCCTCACATCTCAGTCAAAACATGCGGTCTCTGAATGTGCAGCCACCTTCATTCTGCATAGTTAATGGGCTGCTTCTCCTCATTAGCCCATCAGTGGGAGAGAATGGAGGTTTTCTCCAAGGCTAATAAGCGTGGCCCCATCTTCCCGCTTATGAGAGCAGGGCCCGAGGTGGAGGACCGCAGGGTGCAGCAACAGCTATCATTAACCGTTTCAACTGCACACCAGCACCCCAAATAAGATGTTTGCCCGGCTCTCACATCACCGCTCAGTTTGTCGAATGCCTTTAAATAAGGCCAACCTGTGTGAAGAAACCTTTCCTTCATTTAACGATGCAGCTGTCCATTTTAAATGAGGCAAAAAGGAAAAGTGACACAACTGAGATCTCGCTTGCTGTCTTTGAACACCTGCGAAGGAGACGCTAAACAAAGGGTGGCAGAAAAGTGGATTTTTCAAGGAGGACGATGAAAGGATGGAGGCGGAAGAGACAGAAAGTGTGGAAATCCAAATTCAATGGCCATTTGGAGAAAAAAAGCTATATTCTGAATAGCATACTAATGTTACTCTTTCTATTTATGAGATACTATATCTCACAATGCAATGCACTCAACTGGACTATTTGAAGTGTGATGAATGAACCAAAATACAATGCATTTTGTATTTCTAACATCTAATTTTTGACTTTTTGTTCAATTAAATTAAAATTGCACAAAAAGTTGTAAAAACTTGTACAACTCAATTTATTTGAGTTCATTCAACTTAAAATTTTAAGGCAGCTCGGTAACAAGTAAACAAACCAAATTGTTTATTTAGTCAGCTCAAATATCTAAGTTTTCACTTAGTACAACTTTATATTTCAAGTTGACTAAACAGGGTAACAAAATATTTTAAGTTGACGCAACAAATTGTGTTTTTTGTTTTTTACAGTGTACCATTCAAAAGTTTTGAAAGGAATTAACACTTTTATTCATCAAAGATGCATTAAACAGATCAAAAGTAACAGCAAAAACATTTATAATGTATTATAAAAAAGATTTGTTTTTAATAAATTATTCTTTTGAATGTTCTATTCATCATCATCTTAAAAATAAATTACATCATGGTTTCCACCAGGGGCGTTTCTAGGATTTGAAAACATCTGGGGCTGGTGGCAAAACATCAGGGAGCTCACATCATAATAACGCAAGATTTTGTTAGACACAGGTGGGTGAACCTGGATCCTTCTAGGGAGCTATGGGGGGCATGCCCCCCAGGAGAAAATTTGATATATTTTAAAGTTAAATTCATTAATCTAAGGCACTTTAAGAGTTCAAAAATATGAGCCATAAGTTAACCCATGTTCACTATGCAAATTGAACACAGAAAAAAGGTTGATGACCTGACTCACCCCTCTTCTGATACTCTGAAAACATTGGATCATGAACTCATCGTGTGAGCAAAGTCATATTGTGCTTTCGATTTTAGTTCATTTGACAGATACTTTGCCAAAGCAGTGGCACAAAACAACAGTGTTACACTATGAAAAAATAGTAAATATTAATCACTGCAAATAGCAAACATATCAAAGTATTATCACAAAATTTTAACTTTACAAAAATATTTTACACAAATAAAATAATACATTTAAAAATATAGATTTGCATGCAAAAATATTTTTTTTCCTAAATTCTGTTTTTTTCCGTTTACATTTTTCTGGACTCCTTTTTAATGGGTAAATTAAATTTTATTAATAAAAAAAACATGTCTAATTAATTAAAACAATGAAACTTATACAATTTAATGCCAATTTATCAAAAGTTAAGTGTTTAGGGCCCTAATGAAGTGTTTTATTTTTTCTCCCCTTATATTTTATTGTTACCAGATTTGTTTTACCATGTCTATTCATTTAAATGCATAAAATAACTTTTATTTATTTCTACAACAGCCTTCTCTGTTGTGTATTTACATTTGTCTGTTTATGAAATAAAGGCATAAAATATTAATTTATCTTGTAATACATGAAAATTAAATTTTATTTTTGGCAAATAAATAGGGAATGTACTAATAAAATTTTAAAGATGAAAGAAATATTGTGTAACAAAGTTTTATTAATTTTTCAACAGTTGTAGTAGTAGTATTACTGTAGGTACATACATTCTACTGAATGATAGTAATATATTTCTGCCACAATGTTTATACAAGCTAAACCGAACTTTTATTTTGACGGGTTTCCGTGAATGCCTTTACATTTCTGTGAGTATATAACCCTGGTTTACTCAAATGAAACAGTGAACTGCTCACAAAGTACTCTCAGAGCAGTTCTGGAGATTTTGTTCTTGCATTTTTTATGGCAGACGCTGAAATCACAGTGAGCGTCATGCGCGCTTGTGTGTCGTAAAGGAAACCACGCCTGTGTCTGCACCATTCATTAATAAAGACACACGCAGAACATTCAGGATTCACTTTTGAATGGTATTTTGCGGCATAATATTTACAGATAGTAGTCTATGTCGCGATTTGTTTTAAGTGTAATGACCGGCTTTTGATCAATTCATGCAAATTCATTCAGAATTCCTCGGAAATCATACAGCGATACAAAAACATTCAGGGATAAAGAAAAATCTTTCGGGGCTTGAGCCCCGAATGATTAGTCCTAACGACGCCCCTGGTTTCCACAAAAATATTAAGCAGCACAACACTTCTCAATTCAAATCATCAAATCATTATTGGAAGAATTTCTTCCAACTCACACTCAAAACTAACATTTTTAAGCATTTTTAAAATATAACCATTAGTGAGGCAACAAGCTGCAAGAATATGTCCATATCCAACTGGGACAGACTTTCAAATTCAAGTTTTATTGTGATAAATTAATGATGGTGAAACAGAGCTCCAAATGCAAAAGAGATGTTCAGCCCCAGTCTATCTTGTAGATATAAAGACAAAAATACCTTGTATGTGCACATGAAGGGGTGAAGGAACAGAATGGGAACACACAAGGAAAGGACATCTTCCATCACATAACTGACAGATTGTAATCATCAGTGCCCAGATGACCCATGTCTAGCTGCATAACTCTGCCAGCCTGTTTACTCTTACGCTTCATGAATATTGATATTATTTTTTAAATGTCACTGAAGTTGAGGAGCGCTGCATCATGATAAGCCACAGCTCCACTTTAGAAAATGCCAAAGCAAAATCATTTATTTATAAGATTTAATAATAATAATAAAATACATTATTTCTCTCTTTGCAAGTGATATATTTATCTTGATTTGATTATAAGCTGTTGTGGACTTGAGCTGAAGGACTATAAAAGAGTTAAACCGAGAAACGTGCCTCTCAAATTCATGAGTACTACACAAAACCTGGAGGGTTAAAGTTTACAGAGGCAAAAGAAAAAGGTGAAAGATGAAAAAGAACAAAATGTTCACTTTCAAAACAGAAATGCCATGGCAAACAAAAGTATCACATATATTATCACACACACACACACACACACATACATACATATATATATATATATATATATATATACATACATATAGATAGATAGATAGATACACATACAGACAGCGCACAGCATAAATGAGTACACCCCCTTTAAAATTTAACAAATTCAGCAATTACTCTTTACTTAGAAGGCATATTAGGATTCTTTGGAGGTATAATGTTCTAACAAGCCTGTTTGATTAATTACCAAAGACAGATGTCAAAATACTTCAGCATAAGATTTTCTTATCAAAGTGATAAAATGTTGTGTTGCAAAAATGAGTACACCCTCCTGAAACTTGCTAAATAAAACGTGTAGGTTTAAGGCTATTTCTGATCAACCGATAAGTATATTGAACCAAAACTTTTAAAGAAAAGTAATTACCTGATGGTTAAACGTGTTTTATAGCCTGCTGAATCATACTCAGACTGCTGTCAACAATGAAACCACTTTTGAGAGAACTGCCAGTTGACTTATTTCTTAGCATAAAAGAGGTCAATGGTACAAGAGGAATAACAAATTATTGTTTTAAGTGTGAAAATATAACAGAAGTAGCACCGACATTCAAAAACAATGGACTTGTGACAAGGCTCCTGAAATAATCAGGTCTTCACTTTAAGTTTTCATTTAGTGATGAGTGCATTTTTGCTAGAAAAAGAGCCGGAGAAATACCAAGTGTCTCAGAGTCAGCAAAAGCTATGAAAAGAGTAACACTTTATCTCACAGAGTATGACACAGAAGGGAAATGTATGGTTGTTGTCACCACTAGAATTACCTACTGTAACCAAAGCATAATAAACTCACTGAACCTCTTCCAAGGCCCATATTTACAAAATATAGACTTCTGGGGATCCATACTCTGGTCTCAAGAGACCAAGTGAATTTTGGATCCAAAAGAATCCAAAATGTTCTGGTGTTGCTAGAGGAGGAGTACAGTGAGAAGTGCCTGTTAGCCACAGTGACGTTCAGTGGTAGTAAAGCTCTTCTATAAGGATGCATGAGTGCTGAAGGTGTGAGGGGGTTGTGCTTTATTAATGCTTTCATGAATTCACACACCACTGTCTTTGTGTTCATCTTTGAAAATTCAGAAAATTCAGCTTTGTCATCACAAGAAAACATATTTAAAAAAGATTGACATAAAAAAAGTTATTTTAAATTGTAAAAATATTTCACAATATTACTGTTTTTGCATGTTTGATTGAATAAATGCAGCCTTGCTGTGCATAATACTGTAGATCTTTGATTAGTAAGTTAGTAAGCAACTACCTAACCACTCAGATTACCCAAAAAAACACTTAGTAATGCCCTAGCAACAACTCAGGACTCCTTAGCAATGACATACCAACCACAACACCCTAGTACAACTTCAGTGTCTCTTCCACTGTAGTATGCGATTGTGATGTGAGAAACACTAGTATGACATCACTACACCTTGCAGCTACAGACACACAGTTCTGTCGTTCTTTTTACATCAATATCCAATTATTTCAGAGCATGAAATCAGTCTTGATCTGTGCGAGTGAAATCTAGATTGCACCCCGAAGGGAGTGATATGGAGATCCGCTATCCTTATTCAACAGGAGTGCTCCCTGTGATTGGCACTCTGGGTAGATGAAAGAGCAGCTCCACCTGCCACAGTCATTCAGATGTGCGAGTGAATGCTGTCGCTGACAGTCAGACTCTCATCTTCAGTTCTGCCTTTTGTCTGATTATTGGTGAGAGCTGACAGCCAGGGCACTGGGATCTGACACGCTGACAGGTCATTATAGCCGGTGGCAATGTAACTTTGGACCCAGACATTTTTTGTGTGTTTCTCAGATAGCATTCATTTTCTGAGAAACTGAGAGGGTGGTGTCAGTTATCTCAGAGCTCTGATTATGAGGCTCTTTGAGTGAAAACACTTTTATGTATTGGTATTTCTCACACACAGAATTGGTAATGAAGTGTTTGATATTAGAGGATACAAGGATCCCACACCTTTTTGACCAATAATTTTACGATTACTGAACAAAATTGCACTCATAAAGGCGATTTCATGCCAATAAAATATTTTAGACAGACTTAGGAAAAATTACTATGTAAAAAGTAATAAAAAAATAAATAAATAAAATTAGAATATATATATATATATAATCTTTATTTAAAATAATTGTATTTAATATATAATTCTTTTTTTTTTTTTTTTTTTTGTCACACACAGAATTGGGAATTGGTAATGAAGAGTTTAATAATACATCATACACCTTCTGACCAATAATTTGGTGATTACTGGACAAAATTATTATATATAATTACACTCATGAAGTCCATTTTTAGCCAATAACGTATGTTAATTATATTTAAAAAAAAGTAATAAAAAATATATCATATTTATTCAAAAAATATTTTATTTTATATATTATTAGTATTTTTAACACATATAAATGGTAATGAAGTGTTTGATAAAAATTTGATCAATAATAAATCTGTTCAATAATTTGGTGATTCCTGGACAAAATTATTGTATATAATTGCTCTCACAAAGGCCATTTTTTGCCAATAACATATTTTTGACACACACAGGGGGAAGAAGATCATTAACACAAATTTTAAAAAAGTAATTTAACTTTCCCTAGGTCATCTACAGAAATTTCCAATTCTATAAATTGGTATATATGAAGAATATAAATTAAATATATACATAATACACAATTGTTTATATTAATATTTCTTAATATTTCTTTAAATATATATATACATACATATATATATATATATATATATGTATGTATGTATATATTTAAAGAAATATTAAGAAATATATATATATATATATATATATACATATATGGTTTTGGTTTTTTATTTTATATATTTTATGGGGTTTTTTTCCATTTTGACAAAAAATCAGTCACGAATAATAGAGCAGCTGTAATAATGAAAAAAAAAAAAATTGTAGCTTAAGATTAACTAGAGACATTTCCAGGACTATATACTACTATATATTAGTATATATTTAGTACATATCAAATATTTACATAATAATATATAATATTATATATTTATTTTAATTTATTTTATTTTACTATTTATATATAGGTGTGCAGGTCCCTTTAAACACACACACACACACAAAACAGATACAAAATTCAGTCACGCACCCAAAACAAATGAACTGTGCTGTCTGTGTGTGAGTAAATAATAAAGCAGCTGTAATAAAGAAAACACATGCAGACACACAGACTGTGCAGCAGATGGCTTTTTAAAATGGAGTATGGTTGATCAGACCATCACTTGTCTCCAGTCCAATCCAACTTGCTGTTTGACAGCTAATCTAACTATGTTAGGGAAATCTCTCTTTCAGGCCAAGTAATTTCAGGAACGTGGATTTTAATGGACAGAAGTTAAAAAAAACATTGCAGTGGGTTATGAATGAAGCCTTGAAGCGAGAACATCTACCTGTGAACGATCACTTCTAGGCATTTCATACCATAAATGTTTTAAAAGTTGCATTTTTAATGGAGAAGGATGAAAACATTAAAATGAGAAGTCGGAAAGTGACAGCTCACCGAAAAACCTTGGCCATTTAAAGCACACATTAGACCAAGTTGCACAGGACCAGTGAGCCTCTCTGAATGCAGCTGCCATGCACAAAGCATACTTCCAGCACATTTTAAAGGGCACAACATGGAAACGGTCTGAGTGCATTAGAGGCCCTTCACCCCAGAGACTGAGGGCCCATCATGACTTACTGTCCACATTCTAGAGTGCCGTCTTTGTGATTCAGAGCATGGTGGATTTGCTCAGAGAGTTTGTGACCATCTCTCTTTGCTTGATGGTGCTCGAGTTGTAAGCAGCTGCAGTGGGCTAATCGCAGGCAGGGTCAGCAGCAGGTCTTTACTCTCTGTGGCTGCCGCAGTTTAAAAGCTTGTTCAAGCGCACAAGTGCTGTTTCCTGTACTTACACTCATTCAAGAGCCACCAGCTAAACAAACAAACACTAATCTTGATCAAGGGTCAATAGACAGCCACTGCTGATTTTGAGATTTCAAAACGCAACACTATTGACAGACAGTACAGTTATTTAAAACAAACTCATTTGCTTTCAAAGTACACTAATATTCAATTTTGAGAAAAAAAAGTTGTTTTTGAAAGAAGACTCTTCGGCTTTTGCATTTATTTAATCAAAGATACAGTAACAATGGTAATATTTTGAAATAATATTTAAAATAATTTTCTATTTTAATGCATTTTAATATATAGTTTATTCCTGTGATGCAAAATCATTATTCTTGTGATGCAAGTCTAGTCTTCTGCGTCAAAGATTTCCTTCAGAAATCATTCTAATATGCTGATTTGGTGCTCAAGAAACATTTATTATTATTATCAATGTTAAAAACATTGAAATTTGTAGTTGGAAATCATAATACATTACGACAAAAAAGCTTGAAATTGTAATTGCGACTATTAATTACGATTATCACAGTTTACACTGAATGATGTTTTAAAAAGCTTTATATATTTATTAAGCTTATATATTTTGAAGCAACTGCATGTCACATTTTTATATATAGTTTCTTCTTTGAATGTAAAAAAAGAAAACATGTAAAAATTAAAACAATGAGAAAAAAAAAACTTAAGATAACCTGTAGGAAAAATACACACTCTCTCTCACACACCCACCCACCCATACAAACATCTTAAGAAAGCAGAATAATGTAAGTGGATTTTTTATTTGTTTTTTCTTTTGTAATCGTGCCTTTGAACGATTACATAATTGTAGCATCTGTAACTGATTAATTGAATTAATTGTGCAGCCCTATAATACATTATTTTTTCCAGAAATCTTTGATGAACAGAACATTAAAAAGAGCAACATTTATTTGAAATATAAATCTTTTCTAAGTACAGTTGTCTTGAATGTCACTTTTGATCAATTTAATGCACCTGTGCAGAATAAAATGATTAGTTTCTTTCAAAAAGCATACATTACTTATCCCAAACTTTTGAATGTTAGTGTCTAAATGATATATAAATACAAAATCTGTTTCTGAATTTTCCCTCCCCAACCCATTTTTCTCCTCTCACAGCTCCAGATGAATGAGGGATATTCTTGGTAGCGAAATGCAGAGTGAATTTAATTAACACTGTCATACTTCAGCTAAAGATTTGATAATGACTCCCAGTGTACAGTTGGAAAGTGAGAGATGAGCTATCAAACAGAGAGAGAAACTATCACAGTGGGATAATCCACTCAAATTATATTTAGCCAAAACCTGCAGATATGAAATTTAAGTCATTGGGGCACTCAATACAATAGCATGCAGAAGTGACATTTCCAGATAAATGAGTCTGACCCGAAACAGCACTGAATCTTGGCGGAAACGGGTTAAGAGGTGAAATGCAATCACGACTGCAATAAATCACATTGGTTTGTTTGTTGAGCTAGAAATGTAAATTGGCTTCAGGCAACATCAGGATATATATCAGGATATTTGGTTTAATTAGGCATTAGCTTATAGCACATAAACAAGGAGTTTTTGACTCTTTGAAAAGGTCTTTGGTTTATTAGCTTTATTTTACGACATCGCACGCTATCTCACCAGTAATCCCATTTAAAATCTCTAATGTGCAAGTCTCGAGGCATTTGGAATTGAAAAAAATGTAGAAAGCACGATGCAACAAGCTCACTTAATAGCCCTTAAAGAACAAACAGACAGACGTTCTTCAAATACTCTTCATAGTGGGATTTCCAGGAGGAATGAAGCGGGCCTTTGAGAACAGGTATGAAACGTAGCAAAATGAAGACTTTACAGTGTGGTTTCCTTCAGAAACACACACGCACACACTCAAAGAGCAGAATCACCATAAGTGAATATGTGAATGTCTAATGAGATTGAGAGTGGTGAGAACAGATTCCCGCTGGTGAGCTGGCAAAGCCTTGATAACCTGACAGGAAGATTTCTCAGTGAACATATGCCGCCTGCTTCTCTTCTGCTCATTCACACACAAGCATGCTCTCACATGTTCCCCTATATTTTTGCGTAGGTTTTAAAATCAGCTAAACTAAGTAGAGGCAATATGCTTTCACCTACACACTGAAGTTACCTGTTGGCTAAACAGTTGCGCAGTTGAACATTACTTGATTTTTGTAGACGTAAAGTTCAGCAAACTGCTCCCAGGGTTATAGAAAACAAAAACTAAAAAGATTTAAACATTTACATTACTTGAAAAAAACTGAAGTTTTAACATTTAGTTTAACTTAAAATAAGTAAAACTGAAATGTATATTTAAAAATGCCCTGGTACATGTATTAAAAACAAATAAAAATGACAAAAACAAACAGCAAAATGACTAAAGCCTCAATTAAACTTGAAAACAGAAAAAAATACAATTTGGTAACACTTTATAGTAAAGTGGAATTTGTTAACACTCCACTTTTTTGGAAAATAGGCTCATTGTCCAACTCCCCTAGAGTTAAACAGTTGAGTTTTACCGTTTTCAAATCCATTCAGCCGATCTCCGGGTCTGGCGGTAGCACTTTTAGCATAGCTTAGCACAGATCATTGAATCTGATTAGACCAATAGCATCTCACTCAAAAATGATCCTATATATTGACAATATTTTCCTATTTAAAACTTGACTCTTCTGTAGTTACTTTGTGTACTAAGACTGACGGAAAATGAAAAGTTGTGATTTTCTAGGCTGATATGACTAGGAACTGTACTCTCATTCCGTCATAATAATCCGTACCATGGGTGCAGCAGGTGCAATGATATTACGCAGCGCCTCAAAGTGTAGCACTAAGCACTAAGTTTGTGTAGATGCAGAGTTGCAGCTGCATAATATCATTGCACCGGCTGAGTATAGTTCCTAGCCATATCGACCTAGAAAACGCAACTTTTAAATTTTCGTCCGTCTTTGTACACGAAGTAACTACAGAAGTTTCAAGTTTTAAATAGGAAAAATATCGAAACGGTCAAATTAGGGCTGGGCGATATGGGTATATAAATTATCACAATAATTTTTTTCATGTCAGTCGTTATCGATAATTTTCACAATAAAAATGTCAAATCTTTATTTCTTTCAAGTTTAAAGTCAGATTTTTGCTCCAAAGTGAAAGTTGTAGAAACCAGACCATTAATGTTCCTTAACAAAATAAATATCTAAATAGAAAAATTAATTTCTGCATGTTCTAATGAGTTATATTGTATTAAATCAAGAAACAGGTTTGGGTTGTCTGATAATGATAATAAATGCACACATGCTATAGCTTAATCACAAATACATACATACTATAATTATGTACCATTACTCCTGTAATAAAATTCAGTGTGTATATCCCACATTGCTGCCGCAATACCATGGTGCAGTGAGTGTTACTACAGTAAATCCATGGTAAATGATGGCAATGTGTAGATTGAAAAGCCTTCTGACTGCCTTCCGTTGCACACTTTAAACTAGTTTGAAACACATTTGTGTTCATCGCTGAATTCAAGTTTTTCACACTGGATCTCACAGCGTTGTTTAGTGCTCGTGTGACGGAGTAAAACTAAATGTATTGTGCCTAGTGAGCTCGCGCAGCACGGCAGTTTGAACTTTGATCCGAGCGGATAAATGGAGTTGCTTTTGGCACCTAAAAATTATTTCAAACATTTATCGAACTCTTCATATCGGTTTATCGAGGAAAATTATATCGCGATAATTATCATTATCGAATTATCGCCCAGCCCTAGGTCTAATTAGATTCAATGATCTATGCTAAGCTATGCTAAAAGTGCTACCGCCAGACCGGAGATTGGCTGGATAGATTTGAAAACAGTAAAACTCAACTGTTTAACTCTAGGGGACTTGAAAAATGAGCCTATTTTCAAAAAAAGTGGAGTGTTTCCATAAAAACATGAACGAACAATGAAAAAGACATGTATTACACTATTTATTAATCTTTCCTGAAGTTAGTTATTTAAAAAAAACAGTTGTTCATTGTTAGTTCATCTTAGTTCACAGTGCATTTACTAATTACTGTTCATTCTTAGTTCATGTTAACTAATGTAGTAAATTAATGAAGCTTATTGTAAAGTGTTACCAATAATTTTAATAGTATCTCTGGAACTAAAATGACTACTTATCAACTGAAATACTTCTATTTTACAAATGCAAACAAGTTCTACATTACATTCACTTACAACTGTGATCATTTCAAATATTGTTACTGATTATTTAGTAGTTTTATCATTTTGGTAGGGACATTTCTATACATCCACATCTAAACCTACACTCATGTGAGATGCTATGGTGTGAAAATGAGTGTGAAATTGGAAAACAAAGGGAAAAAACAGCAAAGGAATGTGTGAAAAAGGCAAAAGTGCAAAGAAAATGCATTGACATGGTCCCCCAAAACAATTAGAAGACCCTGCTCGCTAAACATTACTGCATTTAGTCACATAACTAGAAATTTTCACATCTTAAACATAAAATTCAAACTCACCTCCAACCACTGGCCATGGGACTGCATTTTGATGACCACACAGGGATCCGGCTTGGAGAGGGCATCCCTGTCTGAGATGCCTTTGCAGGCGATCCGTAGCTCTACTTTGGTCAGGCAGGGGCTGTTGAACAGGCCCAGAGAATTGGCTGCAGATTCGTAGATGTCGCTCATGTTTCAGGAGATACTTGTGCTAAAAGGGGGAAAAAAATAAAGTGAGAGATTTTTTTTTTATGATATCATTTTTCTTTAAGCAGTCAAAGTAATGTGATTTATTACAATTAAACTACTTTAAAATATCACAGAATGTGTCTGACCAACCAACTTGTTTGAAAAATGGATGTAGACTGTAAACCAAAGATATTCAATATGGAAATAAAACAAACAATACTGCATACTGACGTTAAAGCCACTTTTTGTAATGTTTATTCAAAGATTCAATTAAAGCCAACTGACAGTCTTAATGCTTCTGCATTTGTATTACAAAATCAATGGCACCAAGCACAAACCACATCAAGTCAGATCATTCTTTACTTTTACTGTTTAAAGCAAGCAAATAAGTCTGGTTTTGATAAATGATAATGATGCATGGTCGATATCTGCATATTTCAAAATTCTGTTAAAGAAAAATGTGTGATTTGCTACATAACACCCCATATTTTTTTTTTACTGGGAATGTATTATGCTGGTGTATTTATACCGAAACATATGAGAATCCTATAGAGACAGTCATGTATTGAGCTGATGTGTGGGAAAATTTCTAATCAGAATCCCCCACCATCCCAATCAGTTATAATATAGAGCAAATGAGCTGAGCAAACAGATATTACACAGTGTATGCGGAGAGAAAGGAGAGAGAAATCTGAGCTGATGGATGGATATTGAATGATGGATGGATGTCTTAATATACAGAAAGAAAATCCCAGAATGTGCAGTAGTAGTAGTGATGCTTGCCTTTGCAAACAAAAGCTCTATTGGTAGAAAACACATCTTGTTATGTTGCTTTAGTATATGTCAGAGCTTTCAAATTTAATTCAATTAGTATGAAATTGTGGCCGCGACTCACACAGAGGAGTAATCCAGCCAGAAGCGGACTGTGAGCGGTAGATCTGACCTATGAGAAGTGCACTGTGAAAGAGAACAACTCAATGAAAGCATTATTCTCAGCCAATGCAAAGTCATCCATCACTCCCACTGTATCGCACTGACAGCTGACAGCCTCATACATTATAGGTCAGCGGCGATAATACGCAGGTGAGCGGATCTCTCCCTCGGTGTATGTGTGCAAACTTCTCAACATTGTCGACAAACTACGTCATCAGTCTTTCATCCTCTGGATGCTATTTTTGAGTGTTTTCTCAGCCAGTTCCCCTCTATTTCTGTCTCTGTTAATGACTCTCACTGAGCCTCTTTATATAGACACACACAACGTTTTTAAGTTTCATGAAATCTCAGTGCTATATTACACCCACTGATAACACTTAACTGATTACACCCCTTCTGACTGGTAAATAACACTAAATATGGTATGTAGTTTCATAATGCAAATTGTGATTATTGTAAATAACCTAATATAGAGTGGTCATTTAATTCACATTATTAATACATATTATTAAAGTGCACTTTTAATATTGTGTACTTCAATAATATTACTTTATCATATATACATATGTATATATATATATATGTATACACACACACATACATACATATATAAAGAAAATTATATGTGACCCTGGACCACAAGACAAGTAGCACTGATATATTTGTAGCAATAGCCAACAATACATCGTACGAGTCAAAGTTATCGTTTTTTCTTTTATGCCAAAAATCATTAGGATATTAAGGAAAGATCAAGTTCCATGAAGATATTTTGTAAATTTCTAATGGTAAATATATCAAAACATAATTTTTGATTAGCAGTATGCTAAGAACTTCATTTGGACAACTTAAAGGTGATTTTCTCAATATTTCATTTTTTTTGCACTCTCAGATTGCAGATATTCAAATATTCAAGTCAACAAATACATCAATGTATACATCTCAATGTATACATCTCAGTTTTAAAAAATTGACCCTTATGACTGGTTTTGTGGTCCAGGGTTACATATTATTGATGTTTTTATAGTCTTTGATCAAAATATAACACCTTAGTGCACAAGCTTTGACATATTGAGCCCTGGTGCTGATGCAGCTGAAGTGAGTTTGATTCTATTTTCTCAATCCCCCATCTTCATCCCATCTATCTACCGTACTACGAATAAAAATGGCATATAAAGGCCAAAAGAGTAATACATTTTTGAAAGTCTTGCCTTTTCTGCAAGACCAAGGTTGTGCAGATGTTGAAAATACTATTAGGCTGAATATAACACATAAAAAAACATGTCCAGGTCATATTTCACACCCAAATCCAAAGAAAAAAAGTAATGCTATTTTGCATAATGAAAATTATGTTTGATCCATTAGCATTTTTTGCATTTCTCATTAATTCTCATTATAATAATGTACCAAGTATTCACGTTTCTGTATTTTCATTATTCTCAAAGGTGATTCTCATTAGATTCTCATTACTTTTGGTTTTGAGGTGACTAAAGCAAACATAACTCAAATGATTCAAGTTCAAATCTAATTTTCTGTTTCACCCATTAACACCCATTTAAATACACTATGTTCTGCTAAGTACGGTTTCATTTGTGAGTACAACACATTAGGTAACTTAAAGACCTTCGTTCATCTTCAGAACACAAATTAAGATATTTTTGATGAAATCTAAAAGCTTTCTGACCCTGCACAGACAGCAAGACAACTGAAACGTTCAAGGCCCAAAAAGGTAGTAAGGACATTGTTAAAACAGTCTACGTGGCGTTACCGTAATGTTATGACACTATGAGAATACTTTTTGTGCACAAAGAAAACAAAAATAACTTTATTCCACAATTTCTTTTCTTGAAATGAAAATGAAAATGTGTTCTGAAGATGAATGGAGGTCTTACAGGTTTGGAACGACATGAGGGTGAGTAATTAATAACAGAATTTTCATTTTTGTGTGAGCTGTCTCTTTCATCTCAAATGTCTATGAATCATGCTTAAATATGAAAGGAATACCAACACTAACTCAACGTCTAATACAGGTATTATCTGAAAAAGACGTACAAACTTGGTATCCCTAATGGCTACTGGGACATGCTGGGAATACAGGTAGTGCTGAATCCCTCTCTCAGTATTCACTGAAGTGTCAGTCTCAAGAGAACAGCCACACAGTGGAGCTGATGGGGCGGCAGTTAAGCAGTGCTCCTGTGACAGATTCCACCGGTACACGCAGTCTCCTCCACTGCTATTGAGACTGAATAAGAATTTGAGGAACTCCCTGCAACAACAGCTGTAATCATGAAGTGGGATGCTGTCCACCGATCTGACAGTGTTAGTCTAAAAGCCCTTGGCTTTCTACAACGTTTCTATACAGTATTCTGCTTGTTAAAGCAGCGGAAGTCAAAATGTTTCATGCATCACCGATTTTTGGAGGGTGGAGGCAAGGATGAGAAACACGGCAGATTTTTGAACACCGCTTTTTGGAATCCACAAAGAAATCCCTCAATTTTGTGCAACACAATCCCCTCTGGCTCAGAGTTATTCATTTGTTTTGGCAAAACTATGGGACTGTGATTGCCTCTATCATGGCTCAGATCCTCCTATTTGGCCACATAAAACCCACCAACAGACAAAAAGCTCATTGTTTAGATATTTAGGTGTTTGTACAGTTTCACTTTTACATGTTGTTTGAATATTAATGTGTGTTGGCAGTGTATGCACAAATCTACCCTATAATGATAAAAATCCATGCAGTGGTTTTTAATTAATCTGTAAAAATAATATCCCCTTTTTCAAATCGAGCCATTCTTAGATGCCTGTCGGTGTGGCGTCACACCCACAGAGGCCGCTCCCACGATAGTTGATTGACATGAGTGTCTTACCTCAGACCCGCCCTAAATCAGCTGTAACAGTCCGACCTCCATAGTTTTGATGCCGGAGCAGGGATGTTAGTTAAACAAAGAATATCTCTGAGCGATTGAGGTGTTGTGTTGCTGGATGTAATAATTAACATAGCGGTTGTCATTTACTCCTGACATCTGAGCCGCTGAAGATGCAGTGGATTAGGTTTGTTTGTGAAGGGAATGCGCCTCCCGATCTACATAAATGCGTCTATGTTCGCCAAATCAATCGTGATACAGCTTTACTTACAGCAGAAGTGAGTATAAGGGTTTTTTTTATGAATCTCTGCAATCACCCTTCCTAACAACGTGCTAGTTAGCAAGTTTCGCAGCTAAACACGCTAAATGTGGCTAAAGTAAACAGGCTCGTCACTCTAAAGAGAGAAGAGAGGGGCGGGGCAAGCAGAGCTCATTTGCATTTAAGGGAACAATCCATCAGAATGGGTTGATTTTTGCCGAGCTACAAGGTAAAAAAGGGTGTTGTTTTACACTACCATTGAGAACTTTTAACCAAAGTATATTATAGACTTTTCATTAAGACCCTAAAGAATCATATCATCTTGTGGAAAATGGGCATCCAAATGACCCCTTTAAGACTATATAATTATTTACTCACCCCCATGTTGTTCCAAACCTGTAAGCTGTTATTTTTTTTTATGAAAAACACACAAAAAAGTATTTTAAAAGAATCTTTTTCATTTTTCATACAACAGCAGCTAAGACTTAAAGGAATAGTCACCCAAAAATGAAATTGGTTTAAAATGTACTCAACCTTAGGTTTTCAAGATTTGTTTCTTCGCCAGAACAGATTTGGAGAAATCTAAAACATAACGTCAGTTGCTCATCAAATGGACCCTCTGTAGTAAATGGGTGCCGCCAGAATGAGAGTCCTAAATACCTGATAAAAACATCACAATAATCCACAAGTAATCCACACCACTCCTGTCCATCAATTAATGTCTTCTGAAGTGAAAAGCTGCATGTTTGTAAGAAACAAATCCTTTAAGATGTTTAAATTAAGTCAAGTCCACAATCCATAATAACATTTCCTTCAGCGAAAAAATACAGTCCATGTTGTCCTCTCATATCAGAATCCACCAACTTATTTGTTTACAACTGTTTTGGACTGTTTACGTTAGTAAACAGTTTTGTGCTTATTTCTCTCCTGATTCAGATGTTGTATTTAGCAACAGTTTTAAGTAAAAACGTCTTGATGGATTTTCTTTTTTGCAAGCACTTCACAAGACATTAGACTAGAGATATGTGGATTACTTATGGATTATTGTGATGTTTTAATCAGCTGTTCGGACTCTCATCCTGACAGCACCCATTAACTGCAAAGGATCAGTTGGTGAGCAAGTGATGTAATGTTTAAATTTCTCCAAATCTGTTCTGACGAAGAAACAAATCTACAACTTGGATAGCCAGAGGGTGAATACATTTTCAGCAAAATTAAATTTTTGTGAATTATTCCCTTAAGAAATATGGAACACAAGTCATACAGACTTTTTTTTAGCTCTTTTTTGGATTGTGGCAGCCTGAGTTTGCTAAGAACTCTCATTCTATGATCAATGTTTTGACTCTTTAAAAATTCCTTTTTGTGTTTTCCACAGAAAAACTTTTTGAGCATTTGAGTGTGTTCCAATATAACTGGGTATATAAATACTTCAGAATTTTAATTTCACTTTCCTTTATGGAATTTAGCAGATGCTCTTATCCAGAGTGGGTTAAAAAAGAGCTTCATTTTTCATATGTAAAACTGCCAAGGTAAACAGATGGCAAGCATGCACTTCTGAACGGTTATCTGCTAGCCGTGGCAGATATCTCCCTTGACAAGCATTTTACAAGCAATTACCTGGCAGCAACACATTCCGTAGGCTTGTCATACAGTAAAAATATCAAGTAGCAAATAAACAAACAAAAACATTGCATAAAGGGCTAGCCTGGCAACAGCTATTCAGCAAATGATGAGCTGAATTGGATTACGCTGTTCACTTTGACAGGTAATGTCTACAACCTTTCCTCTTACACTGTCACGTGTTATAACAGGTGTTTCTTGAGATGCAGTCACAGTTACTGGTACATCAGCAGAAATACTTCACTTACGCTTCGAGATCATAAACAAGCATAAACAAAAGGAAGATTCCCTGCTGAACTTTTCTTGCATACCCTCATATCATACAGAGAGTCTCCACAGGGAATCTGTCAGCATGGATATATACCATCTCCGAAAGACTTCGAAAGTTTCTTCCTACAACAAAGTGCATTATAACTGGAATATTATCAACACTTTTGACAGCCCTGTAACTCAAGATCCAGTGTGTAGAGATGCTGAAACATTCTAGTCTAATACTATCTTCAGTTTGTTTAACTTAAATTCACTAGCCTTAAAGTTTTGAAAGACTAAAATCAACATGATAAAATGTGTTCAGCTTTAAAGATGCACAAATGTTTACAAATCATCCATCCTGTTGACAAAATGCTAGTGGAAACTGAATTTATGTTCACCGAGGCTGGATTTATTTGATGAAGAAATACAGGAAAACATACAGTGAAATATTGTTACAATTTAACATAACTGTTCTCTATTTTAGTATATTATAATATATCATTTATCCTGTGATGCTGAGTTTTTAATTGATTTTTTATCACATGGTACTCCAAAAATTATTTTAATATGCTGATTTTATGCTTAAGAAACATTTATTATTATTACAACTGCTGAAAATAGCTGTGCTGGTTAATATTTTTGTTCAGGATTCTTTGATGAATGTAAAGTTCAAAGGAACAGCATTTATTTGAAATAGAATTTTCTATGTAAATTTTATGTAAATATCTTATTTTTCACTTCTGATTAATTTAATGCATCTTTATTCAATAAAAGTACTAATTTCTTTATTTTTTTTTATTTTTTTTTGTCAAAAATACTGATAAAAAATTAATGACCTAAACCCAAAGCAACATTGCTATAGTCACAGAAAAATGTTTTGCCGGAAAATGTATTTACACACGACAATCATATAGGACTTATAATGAAAGTCATTTGCAGTCTTTGTATGGCAGAATTACACAGAAAATAATGTATAAAAATAGAAAACAGATCTAGAAAGTAGCTGCATTAAATATAAAAGTAGCTGCATTAAATATAATAAAAAATTTTAATGCCATTTATAATAAATTGTAAAAAAAAAAAATCACAATTCATGTGTAAATGTAAAGTTCAAAGGAACAGCATTCATTAAAAATGTAAATATCTTACTATTGGTTCTAATGAATTTTATGCATCTTTGCTCAATAAAAGCACTTATTCCTAATATATATATAATGTAAATATATTTACAAATGACAATCATTTTAGGACTTATAAAAGTAAAGTCATTTGCACTCTTTGTATGGCAGAAGTACACAGAAAATAATGTATAAAAATAAATCACAATTCACTGAATTCTATTAATTCAATATCCTATAATCCTTTAAAAAATATGTCTCAATTTTTTGTGGATATCATATTTTTTTAGGATTCTTTCATTAATGTAAAGTTCAAATGAAAAGCATTCATTAGAAATTAAATATTTTTGTAAAAAAGTCAATATCTTACTATTACTTCTAATGAATTTTTTGCATCTTTGGTCAATAAAAGCACTCATTTCTTAAAAACAAATTCTATGTATATATATATATATATATATATATTTTTTTTTTTTTTTTTTTTTTTTTTTAAATACTGATTTAAAAACTACTGACCCAAAGCATTGTTTATCTTAGAAAGACATTTTGATGAAAGATATATTTACAAACAACAATCATTATAGGACTTATAAAAGTAAAGTCATTTGCACTCTTTGTATGGCAGAATTACACAGAAAATAATGTATAAAAATAAAAAAACAGATCTAGAAAGTAGTTGCATTAAATATAATAGTGTAAAAAATATTTAATCCCATTTATAATACATTTTAAAAAAATCACAATTCATTGAATTCTATTAATTCATTATCCTATGATCCTTTGATAATATTTGTCTCAATTTTTTGTGGATACCATACTTTTTTTTTTTATTAGAAATAAAATATTTTTTTGTAAAAAACATAAATTTCTTACTATTACTTCTGGTGAATTTAATGCATCTTTGCTCAATAGACGTACTAATTTCTTTTAAAAAATACATATTTTTTTAAATACTGATTAAAAAACTACTGACACAAAACCAAAGCATTGTTTATCTTAGAAAGACATTTTGATGGAAAATGTATTTACAAACAACAATCACTATAGGACTTATAAAAGCAAAGTCATCTGGATACTTTGTATGAGAGAATTACACAGAAAATAACGTTTAACCCTTTAACTGTCGCTCCCATTTTTGAACATAGACATGAAAATGCTTCAAAACTTACATTTTTATAATTCATGAATGAAAACATTTTGTAAGATGATTCTGATGTACATTTTCCATGGTAATGCAATGTCTGATTTTAAAATGGTTTTTAAAGGATGAATTTTGAGATTATAAGTTTTCAGTGATGTATAATTTCTAATGATTTCTGAAGCGTGATAGGGAAAAAGGCAACAAAAAAGTATTTTTGTGACAAAGGTCAGAAATCTGTTACTTTTCCTACATAATATGTAACACAAAACAGTGGTAAAATATCTATTTAGTATATCTATCTATTTAGATATTTTACTTAGACCTTTCCAACGTCATGATTAGATTAGGATTTATTTGTAATATGGTGAAGTAAACTTAGGCGTCCCGCTGAGGGGTAATAGTGTAAAAAATATTTAATCCCATTTATAATAAATAAAAAAAACACACACACAAAATTCATTGAATTAAATTCAATATCCTATAAACATTTGTAAATGGTTGTCTCTAAAACTGTACCAACATAAAATCTGTCAAAAACAATTTGTGCAAACTACACTTTACGTACAGTATGCATACCTATGAATATTAATGAGACTGTGTCAGCAAGTAATATATCAAATCCAGCAGCACACAACATGACAGCTGACACAGTTTTGAATGTTGTGGTGATATGTTGTGGGTAATAGATACAGAAATAAGCAATTTAGCCTGTTCAAATCATCAGGATCGAAGAGCTTTGTGTGCAATAGTCCACTTAAGATCCCTGTTTAAATGATGTGGGCGCTTTTCCTCCCCACTCAGTTTCTTAGTGCTGTGAGTGATGGGTTTAAAAACAGCATAAAGCGTTCACTTTGAACCCTTCATAATGATCTCACTGTAAAAATCAAAAGCGCTGTTGATAAATGAACCTGTATGTGTGAGGTGAAGCCCACTCTGTTTGTTCCCAGCAGGAACAGGCTCTGGGT
Organism: Labeo rohita; assembly: GCF_022985175.1. Lineage (NCBI taxonomy): Eukaryota > Metazoa > Chordata > Actinopteri > Cypriniformes > Cyprinidae > Labeo > Labeo rohita. The sequence goes on along the minus strand of NC_066884.1, from coordinate 8,643,936 downwards.
ACTTAATCATTTCTGCAGCGGCAGAGGCCACGAGTCGTCACCAGAGCCTGGTGGCTTTGATTATTCTTATATTAGAGACACAAAATATGGCTTATTGGAGTTTATAGGATTTTGTCAAAAAGCAATATAAATAATACATGCAAATTGTGAGATGTTTGCCAAATGGTAAAAAACAACCTAATTTATTAGAATTCAAGAGTAAATGGTTCATCTTGATTTAGCAGATTTAAATTGTAAAAATATTCCATTGTTTTACTGTAATAAATGCAGCCTTGATAAACATGACTGTCTTCTAAACTGCAGTGGAGTTTGATTAGGTTTTAAACACACTCTAATGATGACTTATTGTCAACACATTATTATTAAGCATCAAACATTCAGCATCATTTCACTTATGCTAAAAACAAACAGGAGTGCCACGTCAGATGCAACCTGTGAAACCCATTGCCGTGTTACGATTTCCTCTCAACACGATAACCGCATTGCTCTCTCCCATCTCAGCAGGTAATTTCCTCTCCTTGCATCCAGTGTGGCTAATTTGACAAACACCAATAATGGCTCTCAACAGAGAATGAATGATGCAGCCGACTGGATTCTCACCAGAGTCTTGCATCCTGCCATCTCAGCTCATTTAGTCTTATTTTCAATCATTTACAACAAACCAATTATTCATTTGGATGTGATCGTCTCATCAGCCTGCTCGATTACAAGAGGATGGGAACAAGACCGCAGGCAGCTATTGAAAATGAATCAGCTCATTATTCTTTAGGAAGCTGGCTAATTAGTTGGGACATAACACGTTCTGTAAATGGAGAAGCGTTAAATGCTTGTGACACACAAGGCACCCATGAAACATTAAGTATTGACCTAATGAAAAGACAGAATCCTGAACAGGATTCTGAACTAAATTACACTTTCAGGCATGAAATGTGATCTCATATGTGACCCTGGAACACAAAATTAGTCATAAGTCGCATGGATATATTTGTAGCAATAGCCAAAAATACATTGTATGGGTCAAAATTGTTCTTTTATGCCAAAAATCATTAGGATATTACGTAAAGATCATGTTCCATTAAGACATTTTGTAAATTTCCCACTGTAAATATATCAAAACTTCATTTTTGATTAGTAATATGCATTGCTAAGAACTTCATTTGGACAACTTTAAAGGCAATTTTCTCAGTATTTAGATTTTTTTGCACCCTCAAATTCCAGATTTTCCAATAGTTGTATCTCAGCCAAATATTGTCCTATCATAACAAACCATACAAACAAACCATACAAACCAAAGCTTATTTATTCAGCTTATCTCCGTTTGTGGTCCATGGTCACATATGCATGACTTTAAATATATATGAGATAAATGAATGTAAAGATAGCAATGACATTAAATGAAAACTGACACCCAAAGAAACACTTGAGTGTTATATGAGATGCAAACTGCACAACTACTGTACAATCAAGATTTCTAGAAATGTTCTTGCAGAGAATAACCAAGACTCAAATAAACAGACTTTTCACCACCACGTGTGTTTGTCCGTGACAATATACTACAAATGTTACAGTAAAACATGTTACCTAATTAACTGTAAGATACCTTACCATACACTAATATTCAAAAGTTAGGGGTTGGTAAGACTTTTTAATGCTTTTGAAAAAAACAAAAAACAAAAAACATTTATTTGATTAAAAAAATAAATAAAACATTGAACAATAATATTGTGAAATATTATAATAATTCAAAATAACTATTTGTATTTTAATGTATTTTAAAATGTAATTTATGTCTGTAATAGCAAAGCTCTCTTCAATTATCCTTCAGAAATTTAATAATTCTTTGATAAATAGTTCAAAGTATTCATTTGAAATATCTCAAATCTTTGAAATATCAGCCTTAACTGTCACTTTTAATCAAGGTAATGCGTCTTTGCAGCAAAAAAATATATATATATATTTCAAAAGAAAAAAAAATGTTTGAACGCAACGTTTATGTAATATATATGTAATTAAACGTGTATATATGAGGAGTTCATTTGCAAAAAGAGATTTTCAAAAATGATGTTTTTTCATTATGCATTCCAATTAATCTCAATCGAACTGCAGTTGGGTAATTTTGATTAGGTAAAAAATAACTTTAAAAATACATCAAACTAACAATAAAACACAGTAAAAACACGATAACATAATAAAAAACATGAGTTATCTGTTTTTGCAAATAATTTTTAAATGACCTTATGATGACATGTTATTACCAGTACATTTTATATTTGGTACAGTAACATAATTTAAAAACATACAGTCAGCAGAACGGTTGTAATATGGTAACACTGTACTTTTACAGTAAAATCCATCCAAGATGTGCATATCAATGTTTCAATATTTACGTAATACGTAATACTATGATTCTCTCTGGCTTTCACAACTGAGACCCAAAACATCCAAGTATTACAGAAGTAAGTAAATAATTAATGTCTGTCTACAGACATGTTCAAGTAAAATAAACTTAAGCCGGTCTTATGCACATCACTTGCTTTAACTGTTCACCCCCATCTGGACACTGACGGAATCGCCTCTTTGTAAATGACGACTGATGAGTGCCACAAAAACAGTTTGAGAAATTTGTTATCATTTTAAAACGAAAGTCAAAACGTAAGTCAAAGTCTAGCGGACTTTTAAAAGTCTACCCTACTACACACATCATCTGGGAAAAAATGACTTAATTATTGTAATTCAAAAGCACCTATATGACTAATAATTTTTTTCTTCTTGTGTTCTGGTTCTGTGTCCAATTATGCATGCAAAAAATTAAATAATAAAGAGCCTTTAACTAAAAACTGTTCTGTTGTTTATCTTACAGCACGCTATTTTATCCAGGCTTCAAATTAATTGATTAAAAAATTAAATGAAACAAATGACATGCAGGCCTATTACTGTAACGTTAAAGGACAAAGCAACAATACACAACAACTTCGTAACCACACATTAGTGCTACACCTGAAGTGCCTCCAATTAAGTTCTCTACTACTGTAAATTAATACTTGCAAAAATAATCCCCATCCTCTTTTACTTTAAAGTGATTAAAGAGCAAGGCACTACTGCACAGTGAGATTAGAGAGAGCGTTTCACTCACCTTTAACGAACATGAAAAATAATCCCAGGTAAATTGTTGCTTCGCTGCCTGTCATTAAACACAGAGCACTGAGCAAACATACGCTCCACACAAGGAGTCGAGCTCCATCCTCAAGCCGCTGTGCAGATGAGTGAAAGTAAGTACAGCGCGTTCATCTCGCGCGCCGGTCCCTCCCCTTTACGCGCCACGGAAGATTCTTTCAACGTTTACGCGGACTTTGAGGGGAGGTACCACAGGTAAACGGACTCTGTTTTCCTCATTCTCATCAGTTGGAATTAAAACGTGCCGTATATAAACACCAATAATTCTGTATGATAAATTGGGTAAGTTTTAAAATATGCAAATTACGCATCATCACTAAGTATACCAGCTAAAAATGATGTCCAAGCTGGTCCTCGAATGGTTTAGCTGGTTACCCAACCTGATCACCAAATCAGTGTATAAATAAACATGCATCTTATTGAGTCTGCAATAATAAAATATGCTAATCTCAAATGGTTCCTGCAGTCACCTGGCTGATTTTGTAAGGGTTTCTGGGCACTTTTAAGCTGATCAGCAAGCTAATTTAGTCTGGAGAGATTTAGTCCTATCATAAACATTTACTTTGTAAGCAAAATGTCAGTTTAAAAAATGGCTGTAAAATCAAACAAAAAGTCAAAATTGTTATTCAACCAAAACCATCGTTTATGTCTGTCGTACCTGAAGTGAAAAGTATCTTCAAAGGCAAATATTCGGTCATCGGTAGATGGTAACTGTGCATTCAGTGACATCTAGTGTTAGCTTTAGTGAAATAAAGTTTTACAAAATAAATAAATCTTCCGAAAAATGAACATAAAATAAATTACTAATAAACATTGATATACTCGGGCTATATTTAAATTTAACCAAGTCAGAAACAGGTACAAACATGCAAGAGCAGTATAAATGTGACCTGGACCACAAAACCAGTCATAGGGGTATTTTTTTGGAAGTGATATAGGCCTATCTGTAAGTTGAATATATAAGCTTTCAATTGATGTATGGTTTGTTAGGATAGGACAATATTTGGTCGAGATACAACTATTTGAAACTCTGGAATCTGAGGGTGCAAAAATTAAATAAATAAATCAAAATATTGAGAACATCCCCTTTAAAGTTGTCAAAATGAAGTTTTTAGCAATGGATATTACTAATCAAATTAAGTTTTGATATATTTACCTTTGGAAATGTACAAAATTTCTTCATGGGAGACGAGCTTTGCATAATATCCTAATGATTTTTGGCATAAAAGAAAAAACAATCATTTTGACCCATACAATGTATTTTTGGCTATTGCTACAAATATACCAGTGCTACTTAAAACGGTTTTTGGTCCAGGGTCACAAGTACTTCATTTTTAAAGGCAAAATAAATTAATATTTATGAAAATCACTACTCTAATATTTAGGATACATGACAAGTTAACCCAAAAATTAAAATTCTATTATTAATAGAATGTTGTTCCAAAACAATAAGACCTTTGTTCATATTTGGAACACAAATTGAGATATTTTTGATGAAATCCGAGAGCTTTCTGACCCTCTGTAGACAGCAAGGGTACTACCATGGTCAAAACACAAAAACATCGTTAAAATAGTTCATGCGACATAGCTTCATAAAATTATGGTTAAACAACTGATGTCACATTTATTGTTTTAACAATATCCTTACTATGTTTCTGTGCCTTTACCGTGGTAGGACCCTTACTGTCTATACAGGGTTAGAAAGCTTTTGGATTTCATCAAATATATCTTAATTTGTGTTCTGAAAATGAATGAAGGTCTTAAATGGTTTGGAACAACATGAGGGTGAGTAATTAATAACAGAATCTTCATTTTTTTGGTAAACTATCCATTTAAGCCAGGCTGTACATGTGTTTGAACCACTAAATCACATACACAGTGTTGTTGTTCAGCTATAAATCACTGGTTTGCTAAGCCTTAACAAGCATGTTTCCAAACAAGCCACACATAAAAACAGAAGTCTGATAATCAGAGCCCAGGAGCTATTTATTGCTTAACTGGAATGGAAAGATGTTTACAAAAACAGTGTTGTAAAATGTTCCATGTGACTTTTCACAGAAACAATGCTGGTATTCAAACAGACCCACTAGTCTTTGCATTTTAAAAATCATACAACCCTTCGCAATAATTAAATCTAACCAGATGATTGATCTATATTTTAAAAATGATTAATAGTGGCTATTTTCAAAGCATCAACACAATATCAGGATTTTAAAAAAAATTACACAATGCTTAATTAACACAGAAAGCAGCAGTCAGGAGGGTGGAAGCGTAAGGCAGATTAGTGTCTCAAAACTTGCAGTCCGTACATCTCTGCGGGCATTTAATCAAACACATTTAGGCCTAAACGCACATACCTCCAAATAAAGACAAATATCTGTCTGGAAAGGGTGTTAAACTTCAATTAGAATTAACGCTTCACGTTCATAGATTAACACACATCTGGGCTCACACGGAACAAGATAAAGCACAAAAGAAAATATACAACTTTCTAGCTTCACACAATATAAAAATGACATTTCAATAAAAAAAAAAAACAAAAAAATCTATGACTGTACACCCCTGACGTCCCTTGCACAGCAAAACATGATAATCACAGGGCCATAACATCTTCATCCTGCTGTCACCACATTTATTTCAACAGCTCACTAAACATCTTTACAGTAAAAATGATTTAAGGACATTTGTGTTTACAGTGCAAGTGTTAAAAAATTTCATGATTTTTTGAGCCTCTTATCCAATATTATATTCATATTCCTGTGCCGTAAAACAGATAATAATAAATCAATGTTCAAACCCTGATTTTTCTTCAAAATATATTATTTCAGGAATGCATATATAATTATAAAAACAATCAGGAATGAGTACTTCTTTAAGAAATACAGTGCATCTCTTTGTACTTGTTAATTCGTAAGTATAAATTGTCTAAAACTGTGCAGCACATACACTCCAGTAAGGATATGATGACTTAAATTTTCTTAAATCATACAAAACAACACTCAGTACGGCCAAAATATTTTTTGTTTGTTTTATAAAGGATATCTGTGTGAGAAATCGACCCGCACAAATGTTGTTTAGTGAAATTACGACTTAAGAAAAATATAAAAATAATTCAGGCACAATAAAAAACTGGTTCAACGTGCCAGTTAGCAACTGACCGAAATGGAAATATTTTTTTGCTTTGGGTAAAAATATTTCTGATGTACAAAAAAATTATCAAAAGGGAAAAGCTTTCGTATACAACACCAGACTGCTGGTCACATGCTTCAGTTTGATTCAGCTCCATTAGCATTAAGTTTCTCACTCTCTGGTCTGGGTGCTTGGTCTGCTTGTTGGTTGTTTCTCTTTTGGCAAGGAGTACCACGATACTTTATAAACAAACCAAAGTCAGCACAGAAGGCCACCGTGGCTAGGAAGCCAAATGCCTGTAATACAGGAAAGACAGTTAAATGTTTGCCGGTCAGTAGCAGCTATGTTGTCATATCAGATAAAACACAATTTGAGTGCCATCATACCACTGCGCCCTGCTCCAGAGCCGTGTTACCATTGCCTGCCCCAAACACAATGCTGGCAAGGAGGAATAAGATTGCCATGGTTGTTGTGTATCCAAAATCCTATAGAAAAATGAAAAGAATTTTTAGGGGTTGATGAACTGAGAAGCCAAAATTCCATTGATCTTCTGACATATAAGAAGCCGTCGTGCTATAAAAACATCCTTTAAGTTTCAGAACTCAAAACTTAGTCATTAGTCTAAAAACAGCTAATATTGAAGGCAGTCTGCCAAAACAACAGCTTTTGGAATGTTCTACTCTATGATGTAATAAGTAGATAAGCACCGCCTCCACAGAAGATTGACATCACTGCCTGTTTAGCCACGCTCGCCAATTTGCATAAGAAGTGTTTACGAGAAAGGTGAACATGCAGAAACCAAGCGATTACGATAGCACTGAAGACAACGAGGCACTGTTCAGTGCCATGCTGTGGAAAAACAGTCATCGCATTGCCTTTTTTTTGATCCGGGCAGGAAAGAGTGAATAAACTTTATTTTTAATGAAGATCCAGACTGCTTCAGCAAGTAATGGTTTTCATTACATCGTCAATATTGCTTTGTCTGTTAAACAGAATATTTGATGCGTATTAGAGTTATGTGTTTTTGCCCTTAATCAGAGCAGCATCCAACTATGAGGAATGTATGCTGTCAAACATACACAACTGTTAATGATAGCAGTAGGCGTTTACTTCCGAGTCTACAATCTGCCACGACTTATTCAAAAAGTGCGTTCTGATGAGGGGGGGGGTAAAAACAGGACAGAAAAACAGGACAGAAAATAGCTTATCACATCTTAATTATGATTTTTTTTTTATATAAATGTTGTTTTGATAACATTATATGTGGCCCTCAGAGCCCTTTAACTGTAAATGAGATAAAATTGCATCCTCTGGAATAGGTGATTCTGACTGGTAAGGAGCGGCCAATTATTTTCATAAAAAATTATTTTTTGTTACTAACATTTATTTTTGTTTATAGACTTTTACATTGTATGCACAATTATTATTAATATAATATTCTAAAGTTTTTATAATATTTAACATTTGCAGATTGTAATATTGTAAAAATTAAAGGGATAGTTCACTCAAAAATAAAACGTCTGTCATTACACATTTTTTGAAACCATCATTCATTTTCTCAAAACCTTAAACACAAATCCAAATGTTCAAACTAAATCCTCTGGCAAAATCAAACAATCGCTTCAAAACCATTTTACCTGTACTCAAAATCAAACAAAGCTTTCAAGTCATACACACATTAGTCAATACTATACACACTACAGATCATTCATTAGACACTAACTTACAAAAAAAAAAACAACAAAGAAAGGAGAACACAGTGCCCAGTGCATGTAGTTAAAAAATAATAATGTTTACTGTATATAGTAATTGTTTTGCAATTAAAAGAGAGACATAAACATACATACATTCAAAAAAAACATACACACATACTCTATATATATATATATAGATAGATAGATAGATGGATAGATGGATAGATAGTATATGTCCATCAAATACTTTTACTTCAAATTCGTTTCAGCCTCAGCCCAATCAGAAGTACAGAAGTACCAGAAACCTACACAAAGTAGCCAGAAAGAAATGCTAATTTTAAAGAAATACGTCAGATGGATTTAGGGGCTTTTGCATCTGAAATCTTCATACAGACACATATGTGTGTGCATTTTTTCTTTTTTTGGGGTATATTTACCAAACTTAGGTGTGATTTCTTTTGAGTGTATGTTTATGTATCTTTTTTTTTGCAAAATAATTACTATATACTGTACAGTATTTCACATATACACTCTTTTGTACCTCTCAGATTGACAGATGCACCCATGCCTTCTGTGCACTTTGAACTGGCTTATATTTTGTATATTTAAATATTTACAAACAAGTGTGAAGAATTTTGAATTATTGTGTGTAAATGATGACAGCCGTATTGCAGTTGTGCTTAACTTTTGCTTTCTTGTGTTTAGGGGTTTTGCATCACAAGTTCATCACAGAGCAAATTGTGTCTCAGTGAGTGAGAATGTGTTTAGAGTTTTAGAGTAGTGAGTAGTGAGATAGAGTAGTGAAAGTAGTGAGATATGCAAAAGTGTCTAAACTGCCTGAACTTGTTTAAGGTTTTGCAGAAAGACTGATTTATTTGACAAACTGGTTTAGGCTATTGAGAATTTGGTTTAGAGAATGCAAAAAGCATTCTTGTAGCTTCATATCATTACAGTTGAACCACTGATGTCACATGGAGTATTTTAATGATGTCCTTACTACCTTACTGGGCTTTGAACATGTCAGTTGTGTTGCTGTCTATACAGGGTGAGAAAGCTCTCGGATTTCATCAGAAATATTGTAATATGTGTTCTGAAGGTCTTATGAGTTTGAGGGTGAGTAATGACAGAATTTTTATCCTCTGGTAAACTATCCCATTAAAAAAAAATAATAATAATAATGATGATAATAATTTTTGTTGTTTTTTTTTTTACTTACCAGAGTAGGCCAGCTGTTAATTCCAACTCTCCTGTGCAACGTTGTGGCCAGGAGGATGAGGAGCAACAGTGTGAAGAGAAAGGCTGTGCAACTGACAAATTCAAAAAAGTAGAGAGGTCCACATTCCGTACAGTTGGACACGACCTCCTCCATCACAAAAGCCACAAACGAAAGGAGCTGAGGGGACACAAATGAAATCCAAGTGCATCAGTTAACCACCAGGTGGCAGTATCATCTTATTTTTTACTTCAACAACTCTATCCTGTATACAAGACCTCATGAATGATTTTATTATATTCTCCTAAGTGCCGAAATATTGTATTTAACACTTTGTTAGGGCATGTGCATTCTCAGTCACAATTTGAACCAGGTGTGATGTAAAAATCAGGTGTGATGTAAATTCATCAGCATCAGGTAGGGGATTCCCGAATTCCGAAAATAAGCTATTTACCCAGAACATTCACGCTGGGAAAACACATGCACACCCAAGCCAACTTAGTGTTTAATTGTCGGTTCAAAGGAAATGAAAACATCACAAGCATGACTTTCGCAAAAGCGATACTCAACATCATACTGTACTTTATGTTTGAGTCACATGAACATTACTAAAAGGACTTCCAGTCCAAAGGTTAAATGTTACATCAATTCCAGGAGATTTCTTCTACTCCATTTCCCTTTAATGAAGTGAAACTGGAATAAAATGAGACTGCAGCTGATGCTGTCATACTTATAAAGTTACTCAAATATACTACAGGAGAAGTCCCTCAAAATAACTCATGCCATTGTTTGTTGTGGTGACTATTTATTCAACTTCTCTGCTGTTAAACTCTGGGCTTGGTGATGAAATAATCTCTCTTTCACATAGCATTAACTAATATGCTTACAGTTTTAATACAGTTTGAGAATATAAAATATACATTTATAAATCACTATGAAGAGAGTATAGAAAATAATAACAACAAAACACCTTTTAACAATCTTTTAACATACATACAACAAATACTTGGTATTTGGCATTCATCTGGTAAAAGGAGAACAGATTCAGGGATATACAGTAAGTATTAATAAGGAGGAAGAGGAAATCGTAACAGTGCTCTCATTTACACAAAATACAATTTTCATAAGAAACAACGTCAAAATGACAAAGCCAGACTAGCCCACACGTCTGACTCATAACGTCTGTTTTCAGCTTTGACAGCCCTGACTGCTAGGAAGGAACAGGGCAGGTTCAAATGGAATTGTTTTTGTCACTTAACAAGCAGAACCTTATCGCTACCGCATAGAATCCATTAGAAATCCTCCGTCCAAATAAGCCGGATAGAACAGTTAGCTGTTCAACAAAATAAAGACACTGCCTGCTCGCCACCCAAAAAGGAGCTTATTTGACATTCATGAACGAAATTCCCTAAAATGAAACAAAGCATGCTGAAATGGTGAAAACGAAACCATACAGAGCTAATTTCAGTCTGAAACCAAAACACAAAAAGTTTCACGCAAATGCATGCATAAAAATGATTATTAAAGTGCGAAAATTGATCTGAATTGGATTAGACTTTCCACAGTAATATATCCAAAGCATAACATTTCTTGAGTCTTGACACTACAGTACAGTCACTTGACTGCAGTCAGCTGTCTCTGCTCTGCTGAATGCATCGTGGGTAGACTGATTTCCTAAACAAAACCTGAGTTAAAAAAGCTGTCTAAGAAAGTCAAGAAACACTGAAAACAGTTTGTTTAAAAATGCACAGAATATCAAGTGTCACCAATGGGAATGAAAAGTGCTGTGCAACGCAATTAAATCGCTTTCAAAATAAAACTTTTTGTTTACATAATGTATGTGAGTGTGCTGTGTATATTTATTAGGTATATATAAATGTACACACATACAGTATATATTTAGAAAATATTTACAAGTATTTAAATGTATAATTTTTAATTGATACAGTTAATATTATATGTAAATATATTTAGTATATAAACATATATTTTTATTAAATATATCCGTGCATGTGTGTGTATTTATATACACATAATAAATATACACAGCACACACACACATATTATGTAAACAAAAACTTTTATTTTGGATGCGATTAATCAAGATTAATCATTGCACAGAGCTAGAATGAATATCAAATGGTTGACTTTTTTAAAAACTGCAAACTCACACTATTAAATGACTAATACTGTACACTGCACTGGGTTTACACTACCAGTCAAAAGTTTTTGGACAGTAAGATTTTTAATGTTTTTCAAAAAAGTGAAGTCTCTTCTCCTCACCAAGCCTGCATTTATTTGATCCAAAATACAGGACAAACAGTAAAAATGTGTAATAGTTTTTTTTTACAATTTGAAATAAATTTTCAATTTGAATATATTTTAAAATGTAATTTATTCCCGTGAATTCAAAGCTGAATTTTTAGTATCATTATTCCAGTCACATGATCCTTTAGAAATCATTCTAATACTATAACTTACTCCTCAAAAAACATTTATTATTATTATTATAATGATGTTGAAAACAGCTGAGTAGAATTTTTTCAGGTTTCTTTGATCAATAGAAAGTTCAGAAAAACAGCATTTATCTGAGATTTAAATGTCTTTAAATTATTATAAATGTCTTTACCATCACTTTTGACCAGTTTAAAGTATCTTTGATAAATAAAAGTATTAATTTACATAATTTCTTTCCCAAAAAAAAAAAAAAAATTATACTGACTCCAAGCTTTTAAATAGTGTAGTGTATATTGTTACAAAAGCTTTTTATTTCTGTTAAATGCTGATCTTTAGATCTTTCTATTCATCAAAAAAATTCTGGGGAATAAAAAAAGAAAACTGTTTGTTTGAATCAAATAAATGCAGGCTTGGTGAGCAGAAAAGACTTCATTTTAAAAAACATTAAAAATCTTACTGTTCAGAAACTTTTGACTAGTAGTGTATATACACCACAAAATACAAACACTATGGTTTGTGGGCAATGCTTTGATAAAGTGGTTTGGAGGTAGATAAGAAAAGATACTCTTCTCACTGTAGGGCCTCTAATAACCAGCTTCAGCACGGCAACTGATCTAGATGAGATTTCATCTGGGAAGTACCAAGGTGTTCTGGTATTATTATGCCAGTGGCTAAGTGGAAAAGGAAATTAAACTAGGGAATTTCAAGGGCATCCAGAAGACACCTGTTCATGAAAAATTATAATCTCAATCATTAAACAAAGAAAAATATTAAAAACATTTAGACAAACAAAGTACTGTGTACATTTTTTAATTTCATTTACTTGTTTTATTGAACTGTATATGATTAAACAGTAAGTCTCTGTACTGTCATCATAATAACATACTGTTTAATGTCACGAGGAGAATGGACAAAAAAACTCCAGTGGCAATTTCCCTGAATACACTACAGGAGAAACACTTGATATTATCTAATTTCCTGCAAAGCATGAGACCAAGCCATGGACTCCAGGGGCATTTAAAAAGTATAATTGTCTCAATGTTGACCTCTATGTGGCAAATTACTGGCTAAATTTAATGTGTTCTGAAGCATACTTCCCTGTACTTAGAAAAGATTCTTGCTTTTAGCATGCAATTTCAACGTCATTTAAACTTTCTTGACTCGCCACAACATACTGGGAAAGTTAAGAACGAGTGTGTAATTGAATTTAGCATCTGCTCTCTAATTGCATTTACAGTTTAAAGGCAGACAGTCATTTCTTACACCTGATATCACTTAGTTTGTCACATGCAAGCAGACAACGCCCTTTGATCTTCTCAGCTGTGACCTTGCGAATTCAAACACTTAATATAAAGTGACAACCAATTAGGGACACTTTGAGAGTAGATGGCAGAAGCTAAAAATCAAGACGCAAAAATTTCATACTACATTGAAAATCAGGGATTCAAAATCTAATTTAGCCCAGAAAATAAAATATTTGGATTTCATTTTAAAAACAAAGAAACGCTGATTCAGCACCATCTCTAGGTCACTCAGCAAATGAAAGCACATACACATTTGCCATAAATTATAAAAGATTTTGCAAACACTCGTCAAGCCTATGCCAGTATTTGGGATTAAGAATAATATGTCGCAATGCTTATTGTACTGCAGTAAATGAATGACGCTGAACCTCATACAAAACAAACAAAGACCTCACCCTCATATGAGCCTCTTTGCAAAGCATAAGCAATATCTACTAAACAGCCACTCAAATAGTAGATACACCAGCACTTATTCTTAGGGAACCAAGGTGTGTGCATTTTCTGCTTCGTCATAAATTGTACAAGTCAGTTAGACACATATGGAAGACACCAAGGAAATGGAGGGAATTTTTACTTGAACTCAGACGAAGATCAAGACTCTCAGCTACTGTACAAAAAGCCCCATGACCAACAACCAAGCAGCATATGACTGGAATGCTGAAATGGTTAGAAAATAAGCCTGTCATTATTAAATGCAGACAAGTTCCCATCATTCATTCAGCAGAATCCTTCGTTAGCATGTAACAAAAACCACAATATTCTAATGAACACTTCATACAAGTTATACTTTAGCCCCACCTTTTGCAGGTTAATGAACTTCCAGCGTTACTGTTTACTATTATACACTTAAAGGGAAACTTACACTTTTCCAATAGGTATTGCTAACTCTTTAAACTGGACTAGCAACTTAGTCACTCTCCTGACCTCTTATCCAAATCATGTCCCAATGTGTTTTGAAAAGTTTAAAAAAGTTTTTAACATAAGTATAAAGCAAAGTGCGTATATAGCTATTTTAGAAAAGCCTATTTAAGGACGGTATTGACATCTCGTATAAATTACGACCACAGCACATGTAAACATGTGGTCACATTGGTGTCTATTTGTGTTTTCAGACAAACATGAAACATGCTACTCACCACTTCAACCACTTTTATCCCGAATCTAACTTTGTCCAGGTTCTCTGACGGCACGATGAACCATTTTTTGGATTTGGGCTCCTGCACTGTTGTTGTGGCGTTGTAGACCGTTTCTGTGGCCATACTGTAGCTAAATCCGAAAACGAGAAGTATATATTATACAGTTTATCGATAAAACATACGTATGGGTGTTTAAAAACCAGCAAAGATAAACATATGTGATACTGAAAAGAAAACAAAGTAACAACGCGTCGATAGCTGTGCTCACACGGAGGAAAGCGAAAGTAAAGAAAGTCAAAGTCAAGTCTAAGTAAGTTCACAGAAATGATCACAAAACGATTAATATAAACACACTGTAAGACGTAAAGCAAACGATTATGTGTTATAACAACGTTTACAAATATTTAAGCTCAAAATACCTCGGATGGTTGTTTTAATGTGCCCTGTTTATGCAGTTCACGCGTCCTTTGTGTAGCTGTTTGACTTCCGCACTCCCTCCGTTTTCTTTTTTGAGGAAGGACTTCCTACGGAGGTTACAAAACCGAAGTGCGACTCTGCACCACAGAAGGGCGTTATAGGGACTTTTTTCTAGGATTTTTATCTCCCAATGGTTGTAACAGATTTCAGGTCTGTTTTTGTATAAAGATCGCTGTAACCGTCTTGGAAACGTTTTAGCCTTGCGCGCTTAAATGTATTTGCTAGTTTAGCGTGTATTTTACGTAGATTGTAGTGTTTGGTCCTTTCCATCTTAAACTTTGAATCCTCAGACGCCACAACAGTAAATATTTGTCTTATTGTTAATTTCATTCTTTTCTTTGGCAAATTTTACATTCACAAATGCAAATTATGTAAACGTTTGTAAACCTGTCTTTGTGGTCTTCTTAAGAGAAATGGAGGATTATCTGAATGTTATTTTGGGGTAGAATTCGCTCTGCATATAAGGTCTTTGTGTAAGGAATCTTATGTAATATAATCCACTATTTTATTTATTTATTTATTATTCATTTATTTATTTGTACTCTGTTTTACTTTTATTGTTGCCTTTTCAAGTGTCACTACTGTTAATATTTTGAATTTTGTACTGTTCTGTATGTTAAAAAATAATCGTATACTTTGCACATTTAATAAAATGTAAACTGACGTTTAAAATTATGATGATCCAAGCAAAAGTGAAATTATCACAAACAATTTTCAGTGTTTATTCTGAAAAAACTATTTGAAATTACTTTCCCTTGGTTGTAGCCATTTCCAGCACATCCAATAATTTTCGCCTTAATAAAGTTTTCTAAAACTTAGTGCAAGTACTACAGTACATGCTTAAGATGAGATATGAGAATAAAACAAAATAGTAATATATATATATATATATGTATATAGTGCCCTCCACTAACATTGGCACCCTTGGTAAATATGAGCAAAGGTGGCTGTAAGAATAAATCTGCATTGTTTATCCTTTTAATCTTTCATTCAAAAAATTCACAATATTCTAACCTATCATTTAAGTAAAACCATGGAAAGCAGGGGGAAAATCTCTTTATGAAATAAATGTTTTTCTGTAGTTCATGTTGACCACAATTATTGGCACCCAATTATTGCAATGTCCTTTATTCAAGATAACAGCTCTGTGTTTTCTTCTTTAATGCCTGAAGAGTTTGGAGAACACCTGACAAGAGATCAGAGCCCATTCCTTCATACAGAAACTCTTCAGATCCTTTAGTTTCCCAGCTCCATGCTGGTGCTTCTTCTCTTCAGTTCACCTCACGCATTTTCTATAGGGTTGGGGTTAGGCAACTGGGAGGGCCATGGCAAAAGCTTCATTTTATGCTCAGTGACACATTTTTGTGTTGATTTTGATGTTTGATTTGGATCACTGTCCTGATGGAAGATCCGAACACAGATCATTATAGAACGTCTAACAGATGCAGTCAGGTTTAAATTTTTTATCTGTTGGTATTTGCTAGAATCCATGATGCCATGTATCTGAACAAGATGTCCAGGACCTCTGGCAGAAAAATAAGCCCACAACATTAAAGATCCAGCAGTATATTTAACCGTGGGCATGGGGTACTTTTTGTACCAAACCTATCTTGAGTGTTTGCTGCCAGAAAGCTCTTTTTTTTAGTTTCATCTGACCACAGAAGCCATTCCCATTTGAAATTCAAGTTGTGTCTGACAACTGAATATGCTATGAGTTTGTTATTGGATGAGCAAGGAGGATTTTTCTTAAAACCCTCCAGAACAACATGTGGTGACGTAGGGGCTGTTTGAATTTTTTTTTTAGTCTTTTGGCCCCAAGACTCAACTAATCTCTGCAATTCTCCTACTGTGATCCTTGGAGAATCTTTGGACGCTTAAACTCTCCTCTTCACCATGCATTAGGACGATATAAACACACGTCCTTTTCCAGGCAGATTTGTAACATCTTCAGTTTAATTTGAATTCTTAATTATTGTCCTAATGATGGAAATTGGGATTTTCAATGCTTTAGCTCTTTTCTTACAGCCATTTTCTATTTTGTGAAGCTCAACAATCTTGTTCTGCACATCAGAACTATATTATTTGGTTTTATTCCTTGTGATGGATGATTAAGGAAATTTGGCCTTTGTGCTCCTCATATTTATAATCCTGTGAAACAGGAAGTTATTGCTGGACAATATCATACTCCTAGTCATTCTAGTGTGCTAAATAAATTCAAATATGAATGGGAATATACTTCAGAGATATTTTACTCATTATAATTTCTAAGGGTGCCAATAATTGTGCCCAACATGCATATGAGAAAAAACATTTATTTCATAACGTAAGTTTCCCCCCACTTTTAATTGTTTTACTTCAATGAAAGGTTAGCATTTTGTGAATTTTTTGAATGTAAGATCATAAAGATAAACAAAGCAGATTTATTTTCATAGCCGTCTTTGCTCATATTTACCAAGGGTGCCAATATTAGTGGAGGGCACTGTATATATTGTGCAATATCACCAATCAAGTTGTCAAATTATTTATAGGTGTGAGAATATTTGATTGTTTGTACTGAGGATGCATGTAATGCTAGCTATAAAACCAGCCTTTGAAAAACAAAGGATTCTAACATTTTACATCATGCATGTGATCCTTTTTGTTATTTTCTTGCAATAAAGAAGAATTTACTTAGAAAATGCTTGGCATGGGAGTTTGGAAGATGATGTAGATAAGCAGCTAGGGGAAAAAAACAGCCTAAAATGAGAAAACGTGATTTTAATTCCCATCTTTAACAAGGGCTGTTTATACTGTGGGTCTTTATGAATCCATCAGTTTTCTCTCCTCTTTAATGAATTTGATTATATCCCCGTGTGGGTCGTAACCTTTCTGTACAATGAAAAAAACTATTGTAAAGACAGATGTGAACTGAGTTTGAATCCTCCCACATTACATATTCAAGTTCATTTTACAAATTAAATGATAAATGGACCGAAGAGCAATGAACTTTATTGTTGGCTATGCGTAGGCCTGAATTTTTAGATTAACTTTGCATGGATACACATAAACTACACTTGACCAGAATCCAAGAAAATGAACATCCAGACATTCTATTACAAACCTACAGCTAGAGTTGATCCTGTGAAAAAGGAAATAGGATTTAAGAGTCATCTTTCAGAGTCAGTTTTCATGCATTTTGTGTCTCAGAATACACACACACATCTGTAATTACTGTTTGGAGTCAGTAATAAATGCCAGTGTAGACACAGGACAAAGCATTAGTATGAGTTGGGGATTTGTGTTAACCAAAATATGTTAACAAATGAATCTGCTAAACTCGTCTTATCAGGGTACTCATAAAAAGTGATTCAAGTTAGATCAATGTTACCAGCTCTTTCATCTTGGAATAATAAAAATTCAGTTGAACTGGGACCTGATTACGAAATCCTTCTTTCTTATGCAATTTCTTTATGACCTCATTGAAATATGAAGACATCTATTGGACCTGCAGCGCCACTTCCAGAGGTCACCACCAGAGGTCAGTCGTTTCCACATTTATAATCATAGCTTCACTGACTTATTCAAATTTCATTTAAATTGCTCCAAGTTTTGTGCCATTTAAAATGTTTTGAAAATTTCATTCGAATCCTTAAAGCAGCTGAAAAATAGAATGCATTAAAACTCTCTAAATTAATTGCAATATATGTTGATTAGTCCCCCTTAAGACAAGTTTATAGTTAGTTTTTAGATATTTCTGTATTTATTATTTGTAAGTAATTATTTTGTTTGTATATATAATCTTTCAATGTATCCTTTGTTTAACAATGATGTGTTCTGAAGAGGTTAAAAAAGGTAAAAAAGTGTCACAAACTCTTTATATTTGAATTAGATTTTATTTCACTTTCAGTTTTTACTTTTATTGTAGTTAGTGATTTTGTTATTTTGATCTGTATTTTAGAAATTTTTATTGTTGTTTGTTTTTAATACAGTTTTATGCATATATTATATGATATACGTTTACGTTTTTACATAAAGTAAACATACGTTTCAGTTATGTAGATTTAGTTATTTTGGTATCTACAGTTAAACTAAATGAAAATGAGAAATCATGCCCTGGCAACTACAGCTGAAATAAAATAAATTTGATTTTTTCTTCTTCATTTTTATTACTTAATTTAATTTTACTGAAAGTAACTAAAACGTTTATAGTTTTAGTTTTAATTAATGTTAACTCATGCAACAGACCACAAGAGGGCAGAATAGGTTATGTTCTGGGTGTATAACATCAAGGTATTTATGTGTTAGATCATGCCTCCATGCCAGAAATATCAGATCCAGCCTAGGACCTCAGTTCCGGTAAGAAAATATTCGTTTTGTCTGGTAACAAACCCCAAACCTGTTAACTAGAAATCTCGTCTGGTACCCAAAATCAGCAAGTGTTATTAAACCACAAACCATAGCAATGGAAAATTACTGCTTAACAACAACATGTTAACATTGCAATGAAGACATTCTTGTCTCTTACTGATGAAGACAGACATCCCTTGAAAGTACACAAAACAGTAAAAAAAATAATAGAAAAACAACAATAACTGACTAATCAATGAATAAATAAATGAAATTAGTATATAAATGGCTATATTGAGTATTAAGAAAGTATAACAAAAACACATGTAGGGTTACTCTCTTGAAGCAAACAGAGTTTGCACTTGAGGATCCTTAGATCCTTTATGTTTCCAATTGCACACTGACATCGGCAGCAAACCGCTTTTGTGGGTCACGTAGTAGTGGTTGTGTTTTTTACCATTGCACTTCTGTAAAGTATGACCCACAACTGTGAGAAATGTAGTACGTACAAATGTAACAGTTTCCCTGTTTTTCCTGTTTGGGTATTTAATTTTTAATCAGTTACCAAAGCGCTATTTACTTTAGCCTATGGAATAGAGGTTCTTTCACTGGGCTTGCTGTACTCTAAACAGTCTTAGGGAGGGGTTCAGATGTGCATGAGTCATGTTTCCAAATTAGCTGGACCACTAGGATGGAATCTCTCAAGTACGGCAGCTCTCTCCATTTCACTCCTTCCTTATCCTTCCCATAAATAATGGTTTCAGTCATCCCCAAGGAATTAAAATATATACCACATTACTGTAGAGTTACAACAGCCCGTAAGTGATGCAGCACATGTCACTGTATTTCCTTCTTTCTCTTTTGGAGGCACTTCCGCTTATAGAGGTTAGGGGTTTCCTGTAATTCCTGTAGCCCAGCAACAACCACTTGCTGTAACAAGTAAGTAGTGAGCATGATATGTGAGTCACTCTGTGCTATGTAGTTCTGCAAGATGTCTCAAACATTTCAATTTGATTTTATCATTTTGCTACATTAAAGTCAATTTGATTACACAGTAATAGGATAAATGGAAAAAAAAAAAAATGTGAGGTCATATTTCATGCCAAAACCAAAAGAAACAATGATATAAAGAACATTTGACCTGTTTAAAGGGTTGCATTGAATTATTGTCCCTATAACTATCAATACTGTAATGCATCCAGACACATTTTTTATAATGCATTTGTTTTTAAATCAGCATAAAGGCAATACAACAAATATTATGATGTCTATAAATACTTCACAATCCAATTTACATTTTGGCATTATGTTTATGAGAATTGGGGAGGGAAAATGCGCTTGATGTCACAAAGCAAAAAAATTGTAATGGCACAAAAATCTTAAAGGAGACGTTTACTTCCAGAACAAAAATTTACAGATTATGTACTCATCCCTTTGTCATCCAAGATGTTCATGTCTTTCTGTCTTCAGTCACAAAGAAATTATGTTTTTTGAGGAAAACATTTCAGGATTTTTTTTTTTTTCATATACTGGACTGATAATGGTGCTCCCGAGTTCCAAAATGCAGTTTAAATGCAGCTTCAAAGGGCTCTAAATGATCCCAGTTGAGGAAAAAGTGTCTTATCGAGTGAAACGATCAGTTATTTTCTAAAAAAAAAAAAAAAAAAAAAAACTTTTTAGCCCCAAACACTTGTCTTGTCTTGATCTGCCTGAACTCTGTTTTTGTTCATGGTATGTTGAAAAACTGATCTCATTTTCTCCTCCAACTTTAAAATCATCCTACATCACTGCAAAAGTACCGACCCAGTGTTTACAAAGTGAAAATGTGAAGATCAAACATCCTTTACCAAAAAAGGTAAAACAGCGATAGGACGATTTTGAAGTTGGAGGAGAAAATTAGATGGGAGTGTTTGCGGTTAAAAAGTATATAAATTGTTGGGGTTTTTTTTTAGAAAATAATTGATTGTTTCGCTAGATAAGACTCTTCTTCCTCGGCTGGGATCATTTAAAGCTCTTTGAAGCTGCATTTAAACTGCATTTTGGAGGTTCAAAAGTCAGAAGGTTCAAAGTCCAGTATATGGAGAGAAATCCTGAAATGTTTTCCTTAAATTTTTTTTTTTTTTTTTCGACTAAAGAAAGAAACACATGAACATCTTGGATGACAAGGGGTTGAGTACATTATCTGTAAATTTTTGTTTTTGAAGTGAACTTCTCCTTTAAAAGCATAGTCCACCCAAAAACTAAAATTTTGTTGTAATTTCTTAAAGGGGTCCTATTATGCTCTTTTACAAAGTTTTGATTTTGTTTTGGGGGTCTACTAGAACATGCTTTCATGCTTGGTGGTTCGAAAAACACATTATTTTTAACATAATTTACATTATTACAATACATTTCTCCCAGTCTGGCACATAAGGCTTGATTAGTTCCGGGTTTAATAAAGGCTTGCCTTCCTGAAAAACGAAATGTGTTCTGATTGGTTAGCTGTCCCACTGTTGCGATTGGCGAACAGCTTAGACAGTATTTCAGTACTGCCAGGCCCCTTGTCAAATAAGCAAGTTTCGTGTACTGTTAGCGCAAGCTATTAAAGTTATTCTTACGTTTTAAATATGGATATTTTTCTTACAAAAACGCATCGATTTACTACAGGAGGCCTTTATTAACCCCCCGGAGCTGTGTGAGGCACTTTTTATTATGGACGGATGCATATTATTGGACTTATTTTTGACTGATGAGGAGAAACACCCATCTATGCCATTCTAAAGCTTGGAAGTGCCAGGATAAATTTAATACAACTCTAATTGCATTCGTCTGAAAGAAGTCATATACACCTAGGATGCATGGAGGGTGAGTAAATAATACACTACAGTAGTGTTGGGTCCTATCATCAGCCTGCAAGATAGCCAATACACAACATTATCGTGCTAATGTGTTTAATTATTTACATACTTTCATTGCCCGAAACCAGCTCCAGCGTAAGGCTAAAAGCAGCCTAACATTATCAAAGAATATCATCACTGATTAGCCTAGCCTATTCTAGTGCAAGTTTATGCATTTTAAAAAACACTCGCGTTATAAGTGAAGCTATCTACACTGTATGATGAATACATCTCTTACCACACACTGCACACGTCTGTGGCGCGTTACAGCTCCGACACGGCAAACGGAGTAGATCACGGCTTTGGCATGTGTTTCGACCCCCCTACTGCACACGTCTGCAGCGCGTTACAGCTTTGAAGCGCCCACTCTAGTTAATGCTTGTGTTTCTACCCGCCGCGCTGTGGCTCGCTGAAGCGGTTCTCCGCGCTGCATGCTAAAGTTTGGCTAATCCCCCACCTCGTCCCTACCCTCCCTCCCTCCAACAATCCGAATTTCCGTGGCCGGGATTTAATTTAATTATATTCTAATGGACCGCGTTGTGACATCATTGCATGCGGAAAGCAAACGTTGTAATCCAAAGAAGCTGTTCCTTGTAGTTCTTGAAATTTTTTTAAAAAACTAAATATCTCCTTTTGGAGTGGACTTAGATCTGTAACTCTGTAGATCTTTTTTATGCCCAAAGATACACACCACACACTGACTAAAGTTAAAAAAGTGAAAAAGCATAATAGCACCCCTTTAAACTTCCTATCATTTAAAACATTTGTTGTCTCCATTGTTTTCTGTGCAACACAAAAAGAGATATTTTGAAGAATGTTGGTAACATTTCCAGTTCCCATTGACTTCCACTGTGTCAAAAAATATAATGGAAGTCAATGGAAACCAAGTTGTTAGGGTGACCAACATTCTTTAAAATATCCTCTGTTGTGTTCCACAGAATAAAGCAAGTATTACAAGTTTGAAATGACATGATTTCTGATTTTGAATCAGTTAAGAAGCAACAAAAAATACACACTTGGAGATTTTTTCTTTTTATCACAGTGTATAAAACAATGGGGTATTTGGAAAGTCAAAAATACATTCATCAAACTTTACTGTTGCGCTGCATAATATAATATCATATTTAGTGATACTGTGAAAAGCAAAAATACACTTCAACTCTTGTGATAATAGCAATAATAATACTGTGGGTGAGCATCAATCCTTCATGAACATCTAATTACAGCCAAAATATTCTTTGATCACAGGCACTGAATCAAATCCACCTCACACAATATACTGTCAAATAAATACTGTAAACATTCTCATGAATAAATGGCCCCTTTTAGTTGATAAATATACCAAAACTCCACTCTTAAAATAAACCATTCTTACTGCTGAAAAATTCGGAGTTCCCAGCTGATTAAGTTCATTGAGCCACTAAAGTTTTGATGAAGATCCACTTTTGAAGCATACAGCATCTCAAAAACAACCAAAAATGTCCCTTAATGTCTTTAAAAACTCATCTGTCCAGAACAAACTGAGAATTTGTTTATGCTACTTCCAGCTGATAAGACAGTTTTTTCCATCCGGTTACACTGCAGCACCTTCAAGAGAGAATTATAGCAGATTATGCAATGAAATTCAACAGATCCGTTTTGTTAAAGGAACAGTTCACCGTAGTTAATATTTGCTAAAAATGTAATCACTCTTAGGCCATCTAAGATGTAGATGAATTTGTTTCTTCATCAGAGCAGATTTGAAGAATTTAGCTTTACATGACTTGCTCACCAACATGTCCTTTGCAGTGAATGGGTGCCGTCAGAATGAGAGTTCAAACGAGTCCAGACTCCATGTCTTGTGAAGTGAAAAACTGGGTATTTATAATAAACAAACTCATCTTTAAAATGTTTTTAACTCTAAACCATTGCTTTCAGCTTAAATACAAGTTCATAATCCATAATACTGATTTCTCCAGTGAAAAAGTTAATTAGGAAAGAAATATGCACAGATCAAGTGTAAATGGATTTTAATGTGAGAGGACACACAGGAGATGGACTTTTTTCACTGTACTTTACATTTAACAAGACATTAACCAGGGACTGGATTGTTGTGCATTACTTGTGGATTATTGTGATGTTTTTAATCAACTGTTTTGGACGGCACCCATTCATCGCAGAGGATCCATTGGTGAGCAAGTGATGTAATGTGATGTAATACATTTCTCCAAATCTATTCCAGTGAACAAATAAACTCATCTACATCTTGGATGGCCTAGGAGTAGATTTTCAGCAAATATTCATTTTTTACTTTTATTTCTTTAAACTTTATCCACTGCTTTCATATTTTACAAATAATGTTATTAAAACAGGGTCTGACTCACCAGTTGGTTGAGAGCCACATGTGACCTTATAAGAAGTCCATATGCTGACTGCAATAAGACAAGTAGCTATAAAGCCAAACACCTGTGTTTATGTAAAAACAGACATTAGTAACATACTAGCAATCCTCTATAGTTATAAATTTTATTACTAAACATGAAAAGTCATTTGCTTCTGATGCCTAATAGACCTTTATAAGAATTACTAATGCACTGCCCAATAGCAGTGTGTAATGCAACAGTAATGACTCGTATTTCCTGCTTCCTCGTTCTGACACAAGAAGGCTTTGTGCATTTCCCTGGCCAGTCAGCACATGTATTGCACATATTGCGAGCATAAAAAGGCACTCACAGATCCAGCGATTAAAGCTGAGATCCCATAACTCTTCACGGCTGCAACTATAGAGGCTATAAACACCAGGATTCCTCCCACAGCATAATGTAAAAACTCCTGTGAAAGCAATAAAGAGCCAATTTGAGATGAAAAAGCAGCATAAACTTTCTGAAAGATTACAAATGCCATGATCTTCGGTGAGAAGATGCGTAAGTGAAATGTGAGCTCAGCCAACTTACCGTCAATGTCCAGTTGATGCATGTGATTTTGCTTTGAAGTCGAAACAAATACATGAGGAAGAAGATTAAAAAGACTATGAGAAACCACGCAGTGACCACCTCAAAATAGCGGAAGGCAGAGTATTCGTGCCGACGTTGCTCACAGTACACACAAAGGAAAGCAATCAGGAGGACCACCTGCAAAATTAGAGGTAGTAAATTTCATTTTAAAAACCCTTTGTGCGCTTCACAGCAAATACTAATATTTTACACTGACACATGGAACAAAATAGCAATGGTTTTGATTTCAACAAGATAATACAACTCAGTAAATAAAACAGGTCCTTGATTTCTGTTTCTGTTAATTTCTTTAGTAATATTAGAAGTTTAAATGAATACTGTCAAAATTAGCGTTAACACAAGTGATTAATTTTTCCAGTTTAACAGCATTAAAAATATTTAACGCAGCAAATGCAGGGGTGGGGAAAAGGTTGACCACCTCACTCACGACTGCTGCTTCTGTCTCTTTTTTCTTGAAAGAAGTGTGTTTATTTAGACGCAGAACATCTTTATGACCACATCAAACAGGAGACTTTTCAAATGCTCACTCCAACTTCATTTCAGCGCCAAGCGCTAGTCAAACGATCATGGGAAAGGTACAGGTGATGAGGGAGCTTCAGTAGAACAACGGTTAACTGCGGTCAGATGAGATTTTGTCAGGCGACATGTCATTAAAAACTAATTTTCCTGTCCTGTCAGCCGTTATACTGTGTTTGCAGCATGCACGCTTCAACTGCACGCACAAATAGGCCAGCACGTGCTGTAGCCTGTATCATTTATAATAAAGCGCGAATTAAACTATAAGTCAGATCTGTGTCATGTTCAGTAGTGGTAGCTCTTAAAGTAATAGCAGCCAAATAACCTAACAACCCAGCTGCTGTGATGTCTATTAATCAAAGAACAAAAGAAAAAAAGAGGATATTAATAACTTTTGTAGCTTTAATGATTCATCTTTTAAAGCAAGAAGCCCCAAGAAGCCATGGTTTACAGTGAATTTATAACAATGCGTAGCGGAGTGCCTAAAACCCCCTTAGCTGTTATAAATTCACTGTAAACCACGGCTTCATGGGGCTTTTTGCTCTTATAAAACGGTTATTCCATATAATTAGTAAGGTTTCACAAAATAAAACTGAGCAAATAAAGTGTAATGATATTAATACAAACATTATTCTTTCGCCAAACATTAGCTGCGTCTCATTTGGAAGGCTGCTTCCTTCGGAGGTCGCATTTAAAGGCTGCATACGTCATCAGTGAAGTCGCATTTAAGAAAAGTAACCATTAAATTAAAATTAAAAGTAAAAAATAAATTATAAATAAGTATTTTACACCTAACAAGGAATAACAGTCAGTTTTATTATGGTTACATTTCTTAAATAAGACAGCCTTAATGATGTATGCAGCCTCCGAAATGAGACGCAGCTATTGTAGCTCCTCAGAAACGGTTGTGGTTGCGACAAAGTGGTTGTCAAGCAACACACAAACGTAAACAATACAAAGGTATGTTTGTAGAGTAATTTACAACAGCTTTGAACATGACTCAACCTAACTGTAACTAATGTCAGTGGTTAAATATTATAGGAAAAAAATAATAATTTCCTAGAGACATCAGTAATACTGGTATTACCTTTAGTCATAATTTAAAAAAAAAAAAAAATACTGTCTTTATGTTGTTTCTACATTAATTTGAAGATTAAATGAAAAATTATTGCAATATAAAAAATACATATAAAATATATGTGCAGTTAACTAGTTTAAATATTTTTTGTTTCTGGTATTATAAGTGTCTGATTTTTTAACATTTTAAAATAAAACAATTTATTTTTTTAAATTGTAAAAAGCCATTTTAAATTCTTAATTTTTTTTTACATAACATACATTTTGAAATAAATTAACTTAACCCTACCCACCAAAAATATATATGAAATAATATTTTTAAATAATAATAATAATAATATCAAAACAATAATATTACTCTAGTATTACATTTTGTAATCATATTTGTCTTGGGCTATAGTACTGTTAGAGTTTAAAATATGATGCATTTCCTACTTTAAGATGAATTGTTGTTGCATAAGTGTTAAATGTATGCAAATACAAAAAAAACAGTGTTTCCTGTAAACACTGGTATTTCCCGTTGAACCGCGTAAGTAAAAATGTGTGAATGGTAGTGGGGGGGGTCGGTTGTGAAACTACTTATATTGACAATATAAACTTTGGTTTTGGTGGGTTTTGTGTTGAGCCCTCTTTTTGCCACAGAGGCCCCACATGTTGCAGTGCAAATCTCTCTAAATCTCTCTCATCACTGGAACCATTTTAGCAACCGGCTGTTCCTGAGCATCCGGGGTGTGTGAGTCTTAACAAATTATCATTGCCTGTCATCACCTTCTACACACTCAAACCAGCACACATACCCTAAACCACACTCCGAACCACAAATCACTAAAAAAAAAAAAGTATATAATTTCTTCCTCCTTAACACAGCAGTAGTACCACGGTTCAGTGATGATGTCACATGGCAATGCTGAATGATTAACATATTCACATACCATGGTATTTAATCCAAAAAGAATTGCTTTATTGCAGATTTATATCCTTTGAGGAATATAAATCCATAAACAACGGTGCAAAAGCATTATAATAGTATGACAAATGTATGTACAAATGAATAAACAACGATGAGTAACTTTTTAAGCTTAAATATAATGCTTTTCCCACTTGAGAATAAATAGGTGTTGCACAAAAGGTTGAGTAATTTTAGCAAAAAAAAAAAAAAAAAAATGTGTGAACTCTGTTGTTTCCTGTTTAACTGAGTAAGTATATAAGTCTAATAGTGATCATACATAATTATACTTAATTATTATTATATCATTTACCATGTTGTTTAATACAACATGGTTTAAATAATATTATGGTACTGTTTTTCAATGTGCATTTTAATTAAAAAATTAAATAAAACTTACAGATTTCTCAGATTCATCTTCTGAAGACTAACATAACACTTTCCAAACCATTACAATAACATGATGCATATTAAATGTTTTTGAAAATCATCATCCTACTATCAAGGTAAACTACGTTTTAGCATTTTTATTAGTGAAAATAACTTTTAGGAGATTTTTCACCAACTTTTCCCCAAAAGATATATTTTAGATGTGCTGCTGTGAATAAATTCACTGATTAAGTTACTGTATCCTGCATTGTTCGTGTTAAATGTGTTAATGGAAAGTTTAGTGAAGTGTTCCGTTATTCGGCATCCGTTAGCATCGTCGTGTAAACAAGTGAGTTACCAAATTTCAACCATCTATCTTTCCTACATTAAGGATTATATGCATTCCTCTACGTTAACTTCACAAAATAAATGTCATACAAGTATAACTATCTCTTACCACTTGGGCGATTTTCAGTAATCCATGAAATGAACGCGCATAACCGATGTTGCAAAATCTTCCATCCGAGCTGGACGTTGTTGTTGTTGTGGTTGTAGTAGTAACGACAGTGTGTGACATTCTGGTATATTTAGGTAATATTTGAGGAACTTCACAAATAAAATAAGATAAGATTTATTTAAAGCAAGCTGCTCACATTGAACCAACAGTTCAGTTAGAGGAAGCGTCATCTGCAACTGGGTGTGGCCAAAAAAAAAATGCACGTTTCCACGGGATATAAGACAGCGCCGTCCACACGGGGGCGCGTGGAGGCTCAAAGAACTTTTTGAAAACATTTGTACACCCAAATAATTTTTTTTTTAACATACTAACTATAGTGACATATCTGAAATACATAGGAAACTACACCATACAAATTTAACATAAAATGATTTTTAAAAATCATCATACAGCATTCAAAAACAAATGTGATTGGTCCATCCGGATCAGCGCCTAGAAAAGAAACACACACCACGTGACAAGGTGTAAACGTGATTCTCTAGAAAAATATGCAAATAAGTAAATAATTCACACATCTACGTATCTATCCCTTGCCTTAACAGTAAAACTAAATTATTACTTAATTATTACTTTGTACCTGACCAATAAGACACAACTTCAGGACCGCAAAACCCCGCCCGTTTTAACTCCATGTATTATGAGACTTGCCTAACATTTTTTTCAGAATGAATATTTTCCACCACACGCAAAAGGCTGTTAAAATACAAATCACTGAATACACACCCTCACAAACAGCTATATATATATGTGTGTGTGTGTGTGTGTGTGTGTGTGTGCTTGTTTTTGCTACGTTGTGGGGACCAAATGTCCCCACAAGGATAGTAAAACCTGAAATTTTTGACATTGTGGGACCGGCCTGCAATGTTAAAAAATGATTAAAAATAGTAAATGATGTTTATCTGAAAGTGTAACGATGCAAACATGTTTTCTGTGAGGGCTAGGTTTAGGGTTAGGGTTGGGTTAGGGGATAGACAATATCGTTTGGTCAGTATAAAATCTATAGAAGTCTATGGAAAGTCCCCACAATTCACAAAAACAAACATGTGTGTGTGTGTGTGTGTGTGTGTGTGTGTGTGACCCTGGATCACAAAACCAGTAATAAGGGTCAATTTTTCAAAACTGAAAGCTGAAATAAATAAGCTTTCCATTGATGTATGATTTGTTAGGGACACTACAAATAGGACACTATTTCGTCAAGATATAACTATTTGAAAACCTGGAATCTGAGGGTGCAAAAAAATCAAAATATTAAGAAAATTGCCTTTACAGTTGTCCAAATAAAGTTCTTAACAATGTATATTAGTAATCAAAAATTAGGTTTTCATATATTTACAGTAGGAATTTTACAAAATATCTTCATGGAACATGATCTTTACTTAATATCCTTTGCCATAAAAGAAAAATCAATCATTTTGGCCCATACAATGTAGTTTTGGCTATTGCTATAAAATATACCCCAGCGACTTAAGACTGGTTTTGTGGTCCAGTTATTTGGAGGTTTAAAGAAAGAAAATTTGTTCGAAAAAAACTGTAATAGGCCTACTCCCATAATATTTTCCTAGATCAACTGCTTCCTCACACATACACATAAAAAAAAAAAGAAAAAAGAAAGCATTTCAGCATTTTTATTTCCCCTTTGAAGACTTCCATGATAAACATCTATGTCATCCAACATGTTCCTGCCTTTCTTTCTTCAGTCGAAAAGAAATTAAGGTTTTTGAGGAAAACATTCCAGGCTTTTTCTCCATATAATGGACTTCAATGGTGCCCAACAGGTTGAAGGTCTAAGTTTCAGTGCAGTTTCAAAGGGCCCTACATGACCCCAGCTGAGGAATAATGATCTTATCCAGCAAAATGATTGATTACAAAAAAAAACTTTTTAACCACAAATGCCCTCAAGTGCCCTTTACTAAAAAAGCAAAATGATGATTTTGAAGTACACAGACGAAGAACTAACCGTGTGTGCCTTTTCCAACGTGATTACGCAATGTATGAAGACACGCATACTAGTGCAAGATGAGTATTTGTGATTAAAAAGTATATAAATTGTAACTTTTTAGAAAATGACAGATTGATTTGCTAGACAAGACCCTTATTCCTCAACTGGGATCGTGTAGAGCTCTTTGAAGCTGCATTGAAACTGAAATTTGGACCCTTAAACCTTTAGGCGCTATTGAAGTCCACTATATGGAGAAAAATCCTGGAATGTTTTCCTCAAAAAAACTTAATTTCTTTTGATTGAAGAAAAAAGGGTATGAACATCTTGGATGACAGGGGTGAAATTTTTAATCTAGAAGTGAACTAATTCTTTAAGCTTAACTGATACCATAAGTTGGTTCATGAAAATCTATTAATATGTATACATACACATAAAGGTCAACTTAACTGATCCTTAAATAAAAACAATGCTATTATGAAGTTAAACATAGTTGTAAAATATTCCTCACCTTTCACTTTTAGCCAATGTCTGGCGGGGGTCCTGGGGGTCCTGGGGGCCTAATTTTTGGGGCCCTGCAGCTGGGAATCTTTTCCACCTTTCCCTCCTCTCTCAATGCCCCTGTTGAGTACACATCACTATGTCTAGATTCACGACCTAGAAAGATTAATATATGCGTATTAATACTATGCAACTCTACTATAATGAACAATTATATAGGTTTTATTGATCATCATACTCACCAACTGAACAAGTTCTGATATTGGCATAAACTGTCTCGTTAGTTTGATGTATAGACGTTTTAACCTGCTGTACACCTATATCCCTGGAAATGAAAACAATTATTGGCATCGAAATAGGCCTACTTTATAATAAAGATGCACAATTCGCTATTGGCTAGTTTAAATGAATAACATGCAATCTTACCGTAGCATGACTCTCTGTGCACGGCGTCCTTTTTGGGGAAATAACAACACATACAGCACATCAGAATTTGCACACACCAATTTTTTATTTAAAAAATGCACAAAAAATAATCAGGTACTTACTCCTCATCATGTCCAAAATGAATGCTACAAGTCCGAGCAACAGCAACCACCCCAGAATGGTTGTCACCAAAAGACCAGAACAATTTGGATTGTTTGGTAGAACTGTTTTCTGATCCTGGCCCAGTGAGTTCACAGCTTGGCAAGCGCTCACATCCTGGTCAGAGACTAGAACTGAGCTGGCGACTATGTAGTTGCTGTAGTCAGTTTTGTTTGGAGCGTTTTCTAGCAATCCAGATGAGGTGGTCCATTTTAGTTGTGGAATTGGATTCCCTTGGGCAATGCATTTCAGCATCATACCTTGAACCTCAAAATCCATGGATAGGCTGAGGATTTGTGCCGGAGCTACAGTTGACAACCACAAAAAAAAAAAAAAATCTGTAATTTCATGCATACAATGCAATGGTCCCAAAAAGTATTTTGACGCTTAAGCTGCAATTAAAATGTATCATTAAATGTATAAAATGTATGACAGAATTTTCATTTTTGGGTATCTCTTTAAGTCTGACTTTAGTGTCACTGTTTATTTTTGTGATAATACAAATGCTGTGTAAACCTTACCATTGATATTAAGCATTGTGTGTTTCTCGAATTTATCATAATTCAGCTCCACCCTGCAGGTGTACTGTGAGGCGCTGGTAAACTGTAAATTATTGATCCTTAAGGAAGTGTCTCCTTTCCTGGGGTTACCTTGAAGTGAGGTTTGCTGTGATGATCTTGGATTAGTACAGTTAATGTCTTGTCTATTTGTCTTGTTGTGAACTTTGCACTGAAAAATGGGTTCATGCTTGTTGCCCTGCATCCATTTAACAGTGATATCGCCGGTGTACGTATTTTGTTTTGGGTGTGTGAAGACGCAGGGGAGAATCACATTTTGTCCCAATGTGCCATTGACCTGATCCTGTACTTTCATGGTCCATTGTGAACATGTCAGGCCTGCGGACGAGAATAGAATAACAACATATAATTGTTACAAGATAGCCTAAAAACTCTAAATCTGGAGTTAATCATAGTTTTTTAGAATATATGTTTCCTATTTACATTTATTGCTTTCATTATAATTCTTTCGTACACTATAAAAATAAAAAGATACACAAGGAAAGCTTTGTAATTCCTTAATGCTAGACCAGTTCTCCAAGACCTTGCCTGTATAGTATCGGAAAAAACTAAAGTGTAGAATTAGTAACATTCTTGCTTTTAAAATGTAAAAAATGATATATTACCTTTGAGACTACAAATAAAATAAAGCAGACCAAACACAGAATCCTGCATCTTCGGAGAGAACATTGTGGGATCTCACAGACATAAGATTTATAATGAAGGTATCGCAACTAAACAAGATGGTAAGTAATGCCTAAAAGAAGGAACTGTCTACTTACGTTTCCCAAATACCCTTTTTATCATGAACTGGTCAGTGCAGGTAGTTTCCTCTAAAATGCCCTGCTCCAAAAATAAAAGTCAAATTTCTCACAATGAATTGCTTACAGCAGCACCGCATGTTGCAATCTTTATCAGGTTTCTCGTCACTCTTAGATTAAAGATTTTTCTTAAATTATTTCAGTAAAGTCTAATCACTAAAGTTAAGGCAAAGTTACAGTTACAGTTAAAACTCCAATGTTTGTGTCATTTGATTTTCGTGTGATAGATAAATAGACGGAGAGGAAAAAAGATAGATGGACGGGCGGACGGACAGGCAAAAATATAGATAGATAGATAGACAGATAGATAGATAGACAGATAGATAGATAGATAGATAGGTGGACAAATAAATCAACAAATAGATAGATAGATAGATAGATAGATGATAGACAAATAAATTGACAGAGACAGACGATAGATATATAGATAGATAGATAGACAGATAGATAGATAGATAGATAGATAGATAGGTGGACAAATAAATCAACAAATAGATAGATAGATAGATAGATAGATAGATAGATAGATGATAGACAAATAAATTGACAGAGACAGACGATAGATATATAGATAGACAGATAGATAGATAAATTGACATAGATAGATAGATAGACAGATAAATCGACAGACATAGATAAATAGATAGATAGACAGATAGATAGATAGACAGATAGATGATAGACAAACAAATCGACAGATAGATAGATGATAGACAAATAAATCAACAGATAGATAGATAGACAGACAGACAGACAGATAGATAGATAGACAGACAGACAGACAGACAGACAGACAGATAGATAGATAGATAGATAGACAGACAGACAGACAGACAGATAAACAAATAAATCAACAGACAGATAGATAGATAAATTGACAGACAGATAGATAGACAGATAAATCGACAGACATAGATAGATAGATAGACAGACAGACAGATAGATAGACAGAGACAAATAAATCGACAGATAGATAGATAAATCGACAGTTAGATAGATAGATAGATAGATAGATAAGTGGACAAATAAATCAACAGATAGATAGATAGATAAGTGGATAAATAAATCGACAGACAGGTAGATAATAGATAGATAGATAGATAGATAGATAGATAGATAGATAAATTGACAGATAGATAGATGATAGATAGATAGGTAGATAATAGATAGATAGATAGATAAATCGACAGATAGATAGATGATAGATAGACAGATAGATAGACAGACAGGTAGATAGATAGATAGATAGATAGATAGATAGATAGATAGATAGATAGATAGATAGATAGATAGATAGATAGATAGATAGACAGATAGATAGATAGACAGGTAGATAGATAGATAGATAGATAGATAAGCGGACAAATAAATCAACAGATAGATAGATAGATAGATAGATAGATAGATAGATAAGTGGATAAATAAATCGACAGACAAGTAGATAATAGATAGATAGATAGATAGATAAATCGACAGATAGATAGATAGATAGGTGGACAAATAAATCAACAAATAGATAGATAGATGATAGACAAATAAATTGACAGAGACAGACGATAGATATATAGATAGATAGATAGACAGATAAATTGACATAGATAGATAGACAGATAGACAAATAAATCGACAGATAGATAGATAGATAGATAGACAGATAGATAGATAGATAGATGATAGATAAACAAATAAATCAACAGACAGATAGATAGATAGATAGATAGATAGGTGGACAAATAAATCAACAAATAGATAGATAGATAGATAGATAGATGATAGACAAATAAATTGACAGAGACAGACGATAGATATATAGATAGATAGATAGACAGATAGATAGATAGACAGATAGATAGATAGATAGATAGATAGGTGGACAAATAAATCAACAAATAGATAGATAGATAAATAGATAGATAGATGATAGACAAATAAATTGACAGAGACAGACGATAGATATATAGATAGACAGATAGATAGATAAATTGACATAGATAGATAGATAGACAGATAAATCGACAGACATAGATAAATAGATAGATAGACAGATAGATAGATAGACAGATAGATGATAGACAAACAAATCGACAGATAGATAGATGATAGACAAATAAATCAACAGATAGATAGATAGACAGACAGACAGACAGATAGATAGATAGACAGACAGACAGACAGACAGACAGACAGATAGATAGATAGATAGACAGACAGACAGACAGACAGATAGATAAACAAATAAATCAACAGACAGATAGATAGATAAATTGACAGACAGATAGATAGACAGATAAATCGACAGACATAGATAGATAGATAGACAGACAGACAGATAGATAGATAGACAGAGACAAATAAATCGACAGATAGATAGATAAATCGACAGTTAGATAGATAGATAGATAGATAGATAAGTGGACAAATAAATCAACAGATAGATAGATAGATAAGTGGATAAATAAATCGACAGACAGGTAGATAATAGATAGATAGATAGATAGATAGATAGATAGATAAATTGACAGATAGATAGATGATAGATAGATAGGTAGATAATAGATAGATAGATAGATAAATCGACAGATAGATAGATGATAGATAGACAGATAGATAGACAGACAGGTAGATGATAGATAGATAGATAGATAGATAGATAGATAGATAGATAGATAGATAGATAGATAGATAGATAGATAGACAGATAGATAGATAGACAGGTAGATAGATAGATAGATAGATAGATAGATAGATAGATAAGCGGACAAATAAATCAACAGATAGATAGATAGATAGATAGATAGATAGATAGATAGATAGATAAGTGGATAAATAAATCGACAGACAAGTAGATAATAGATAGATAGATAGATAAATCGACAGATAGATAGATAGATAGATAGGTGGACAAATAAATCAACAAATAGATAGATAGATGATAGACAAATAAATTGACAGAGACAGACGATAGATATATAGATAGATAGATAGACAGATAAATTGACATAGATAGATAGACAGATAGACAAATAAATCGACAGATAGATAGATAGACAGATAGATAGATAGATAGATGATAGATAAACAAATAAATCAACAGACAGATAGATAGATAGATAAACTGACAGACAGATAGATAGATAGACAGATAAATCGACAGACATAGATAGATAGACAGACAGACAGATAGATAGATAGATAAATCGACAGATAGATAGACAAATAAATTGACAGATAGATGATAGATAGACAGATAGATAGATACATTGACAGATAGATAGACAGATAGATAGATAGATAGACAAATAAATTGACAGACAGACGATAGATAGACAGACAGACAGTTAGATAGATAGATAGATAGATAGATAGATAGATAGATAGATAGATAGATAGATAGATAGATAGATAGATAGATAGATAGATAGATAAGCGGACAAATAAATCAACAGATAGATAGATAGATAGATAGATAGATAGATAAGTGGATAAATAAATCGACAGACAGGTAGATAATAGATAGATAAATCGACAGATAGATAGATGATAGATAGATAGATAGATAGATAGATAGATAGATAGATAGATAGATGATAGATAGATAGATAGATAGATAGATAGATAGATAGATAGACAGACAGACAGATAGATAGATAGATAGATAGATAGATAGATAGATAGACAAATAAATCGACAGACAGGTAGATGATAGATAGATAGATAGATAGACAGGTAGATAGGTAGATAGATAGATAGATAGATAGATAAATAAGTTTACAAATAAATCAACAGATAGATAGATAGATAAGTGGATAAATAAATCGACAGACAGGTAGATAATAGATAGATAGATAGATAGATAGATAGATAGATAGATAAATTGACAGACAGACAGACAGACAGACAAATAAATCGACAGACAGGTAGATGATAGATAGATAGATAGATAGATAGATAGATAGATAGATAGATAGATAGATAGATAGATAGATAGATAGACAGATAGATAGACAGGTAGATAGGTAGATAGATAGATAAATAAATCGACAGAGATAGATGATAGATAGATAGACAGATAGATAGATAGATAGATAGATAGATAGATAAATAAGTGGACAAATAAATCAACAGATAGATAGATAGATAAGTGGATAAATAAATCGACAGACAGGTAGATAATAGATAGATAGATAGATAAATCGACAGATAGATAGATAGATAGATAGACAGACAGACAGACAGACAAATAAATCGACAGACAGGTAGATGATAGATAGATAGATAGATAGATAGATAGATAGATAGATAGACAGATAGATAGACAGGTAGATAGGTAGATAGATAGATAAATAAATCGACAGATAGATAGATGATAGATAGACAGACAGACAGACCGATAGATAGATAGATAGATAGACAGACAGACAGACAGATAGATGGATAGATGGATAGGTGGATAGGTGGACAAATAAATCGACAGATAGATAGATAGATAGATAGATAGATAGATAGATAGATCGACAGACAGATAGATGATAGATAGATAGATAGATAAATAAATCGACAGACAGATAGATGATAGATAGATAGATAGATAGATAGATAGATAGATAGATAGATAGATAAGTGGATAAATAAATCGACAGACAGGTAGATAATAGATAGATAGATAAATCGACAGATAGATAGATGATAGATAGATAGGTAGATAGATAAATCGACAGATAGATAGATGATAGATAGATAGATAGATAGATAGATAGATAGATAGATAGATAGATAGATAGACAGATAGATAGACAGACAGACAGACAGATAGATAGATAGATAGATAGATAGATAGATAGATAGACAAATAAATCGACAGACAGGTAGATGATAGATAGATAGATAGATAGATAAATCGACAGATAGATAGATAGATAGATAGATAGACAGACAGACAGACAGACAGACAGACAAATAAATCGACAGACAGGTAGATGATAGATAGATAGATAGATAGATAGATAGACAGATAGATAGACAGGTAGATAGGTAGATAGATAGATAAATAAATCGACAGATAGATAGATGATAGATAGACAGACAGACCGATAGATAGATAGACAGACAGACAGACAGATAGATGGATAGGTGGATAGGTGGATAGGTGGACAAATAAATCGACAGATAGATAGATAGATAGATAGATAGATAGATAGATAGATAGATCGACAGACAGATAGATGATAGATAGATAGATAAATAAATCAACAGACAGATAGATGATAGATAGACAGATAGATAGATAAAAATATCATTAGACATATGGCGTGAGTAATGTGTGATGGTGAGTCAGAAACAGGAACATGCTGCTATAGGATTTTTTTTCTTTTCATTCTGAATCATAAATTCAGAACTTCTGCAATGGATGCACACCGCCTCAGTAAAACTCTTGGTCTGCTGGTGATCCTTTATACTGCAGGTGAGAAAATTCGAATAGAATAGAAGAGCTCAATAGACCCGATCATTTTGATTTGAACTTTGTAAGCTTTGTAAACTTCTTTCCCTATAGCTGTAGCCAAAGATGATGATGGCTGGTTGATGAAAGCGCCCACTGAGGTCCGGGCGATGGAGGGGTACCCGGTAGTGCTGCCCTGCTCTTTCACCCACCCGCACCACACCCATCCCTCCTCCATGCATGTGGTGTGGTCTCTGGGCCACGGACGGACCGCCACAGTGCTGTTCCGCTGCACAAGCATGAACAACAGTCAGCTGTGCCAATCAAAGGCCAACCAGGACGAGCGCTACCGTCTGGAAGGCAACCACCGAAACCATGACATCTCACTCAGGATCAACAGCGTGACCTTGAAGGATAGTGGCCGCTACTATTGCCGTGTGGAGTTACTGGGGCACACCCATACAAGCTTTGAGAACACACTGGGAACACGGCTACGAGTGGAGGGTAAGAAAAGCATCAGCTGAATGTTCCCATCTGATGTCTTACAGTTGAGGTCAAAAGTTTACATACACCTTGCAGAATCTGCAAAATGGTAATTATTTTACCAAAATAACAGGCATCATACAAAATACATGTTATTTTTAATTTAGTACTGACCTGAATAAGTTATTTCACATAAAAATACTTTTACATATAGTCTACAAGAGAAAATAATAGTTGAATTTATAAAAATGACACTGTTCAAAAGTGATTCTTAGTACTGTGTTGTTACCTGAATGATCCACAGCTGTTTTTTTAGTGATAGTTGTTCATGAATCCCTTGTTTGTCCTGAACAGTTAAACTGCCACGGTTCTTCAGTAAAATCCTTTAAGTCACACAAATTCTTTGGTTTTCAGCATTTTTGTGTATTTGAACCCTTTCTAACAATGACTGTAGGATTTTAAGATCCATCTTTTCACACTGAGAGACTCATATGCAACTATTACAGAAGGTTCAAATGCTCATTGATGCTTCTGAGGGAACCACTATGCATTAAAAGCTGGGGGGTGAAAACTTTTGAACAGAATGCAGATGTGTACATTATTATTTTGCCTAAATATCATATTTTTTTCATTTAGTACTGCCCTTCAGAAGCTACATACGATACTTAGATGTTTCAAAGAAGACAAAATAAATTAAATTGTGGCGAAGTTATTCTTAAATTATGATTCTTACACATTTTGCTCAAGATAATCTTCACAAATGAACACAACTTTTAGTAAAAAGCTAATCATTATTTAAAATATAGCTAGAATAATTTGAAACAGCATGAGTATAAACACAATGAGGCTGTGAATGTAGACTAGTGAGTATTTCTGAGTTTTCCGGTTCAGCAAATTGAATTGACATTTAAGTTTCAATTCAAATTTCAATGGGGTTTGGCCTGTACAATTCAAATTCCGACTTAAAAACTGAAAGTGAGCCAACTTTTATATTTCTGACAGGCTATTTTTTTATGTTGCTCATTACTAGCTGCACCACGAATCCTGAGTTTGTCAGCCGAGGGGACTGAAGCATCTGGCTTCAAAGCCGTATGTCATGTTCAGGGTTCCCCTCTTCCTGACATTCAGTGGATAGAACCAGATGGTGTTCGTGAGGGAGATACTTCATTCCCTCTTTCTCAGGAGGCCAACGGGCAATATCGTGCTTCAAGCCAACTGGTGGACATCAAACCTAGACGGCAGTACATCTGTGCAGCTTCAAACTCTTTGGGGAAGGATCAAGCCACGCTCTATCTTTTGCCCCCTAGCCCAGAGAGCTTAACAGCAAAGAGCTCTTTCCCACTCCTTGTGCTGCTTCTTGCTCTGGCATTGGGCATCAAGCTGCTTTTGGCTCTGGGTGTGGGAGCTTGGGTGATCAAGAGGAGGTTTAACATCAGAGCTAGCAACGTGGAGCACTAAGGCGACACAAATGTAATGCTCACATAATCAGAACACTCTGGTCTCAAAGCTGTTTCTTTTCCCATGTGTATTGTTAAAAATATAAAAGCTTAAAATAAACTTCCTCTTCTGAGGTGAGCCATATGACTCTGACTTCCATCTTTGTCTGACCTGAGTGGATCATTTAACACCGAGTGACTTGAATGCAAACTAACATAACTAACTTCATGCATTCATCTGTTCATTAAGTTCTGCAAATGAAAATGAAAAAAGCAGTGCAATGGAAAATATAAAGATTTAGAATCTTCTGTTCCAATACATAAGTACTGATTACTTGCATTTACTTCCACCAAACACGTCAAACACGTCATAACCATTTCTGTCTTCTTGACTGACCGTCTTAAGTCAACATGAATTGCCACTTTGCCAGTCTTTCAGATTTTTTTTTCCTACAACCCAAAAGGAAAACAACAGACTGGGATTTTTTCTCCAACAAGAACAACTGAATACTAAAAAAAAAAATCTATACTGGTCCATAGAGGGGTTAGAAAATAAAATATGGCTTGGAAATGGCAGCTGAAAAAGAATTACAAAGACGAACATTGATTTTTTGTTTCTTATTTTTTTAAATAACATGCACCACTGAATCAAAGAAAGACCATCTGTGAGAAATTAAATAGTAAATTTAGATTTTGTGATGACATTCGATTCAGTTTAAACTTGTTTGACTGTAACTTGACTGTTAAAGTATTAACATTTTTTAAATAAAGGGTTAAAAGCCTATTGCATTATTTTGTATAAAAAAAGTCTACAGGACTCATTTTGGTTTTATTAACATTCTTTAATTGTAATCAATTAAATACACCTCAAAATGCATCTCAGCTTACACACCAATATTTAATAGTCTTATTTAAGCTAAAAGGTTTGCAGTACACGTTTTCCTCTCACTGCTAATGATATTGCTAGATCAATGTCATTGCCCACCACATAATAATTTCTAAATCTAGTATAATATAAGGGCATAACTATATATAGACAGATAAATTTAGTCTCTACTGATCCATATACACCATTCTGAAAGCAAATTAATTCAGCTGAACTGATCTTTGGAGGTGTCTTTAAAAGTATTTTGCGCTTTTATAGCAAACCGGTTTCTTTTTAGAACAGCAGCGCGCACTCTTCCACTTAAAATTCTTGTTGGGATCCAAAGAAACCGAGGCACACAAGCCTTTCTCTGGGCTTTCAGGGTGTCCGCTCTCCCAGTAGGTGAAGCCCACGTTGGGTGGGGAACTGTCCTCGGTTTTCCAGTACCAGTCTGTTGAGTACAGGCTGCGGCGCAGACTAATCCAGCCCTCCGTGGGTTCTTCGAGTGTCATGTTTAAGACCATCTTATCCTGGATGGTTTTATCGTTGAGCCTGGCAAACAGATCAGCATTTTCCATGCAGTAATGTCGGGACATGAACCAGTTCATTTCTTCTTCACCAAGTACAAACATCTCCGGAGTCACCAGACAGCCTTGAGAATCTAAACAGACACAAACGAATATTCATTATTCAGTTAGAATTAAACATGAGTGGTTTAAGAAGAAAAAAAAAAACATAAGTCACTTATTAGGTATTCAGGTTCTGTCAGCCACTAGAATGGGGGGTAGAATTTGTTTAAAAAAAAGAAAAAAAAAAAGATAGCTAATAATTTGGCACTCATGACTCAAACATAAAAAAAGCTAAAGCAAAGCAACAGCAGAAGACAGATGGCTTATATATGTATTATACATGTATTACATAATAGTTCTATTTGTTAACCATCTTAACTGAAATAAACATCAAATTTTAAAGAACTAAATCATCAAATAATTACAATATGCAAGTAAGAAACTGAAATAAACAAGAAAGTGGAATAACTGAAATAGTATTTTATTTTGGCGTGATTAGTCGTGATTAATCAATTTTATAGAGATATATTGAAGAGATAGACAGATAGATAGAGAGAGAGAGAGAGAGACAGAATCATCAAATAATTACAAACTGCAAGTAACAAATTAAAATAAACATGAAAGCGGAATAACTGAAATAGTATTTTATTTTGGCATGATTAATTATGATTAATCGATTTTATAGAGATATATTAAAGAGATAGATAGATAGAATCATCAAATAATTACAAACTGCAAGTAACAAATTGAAATAAACATAAAAGCGGAATAACTGATATAGTATTTTGCCGTGATTAATCGATTTCATAGCCATTCTAAAGATACAGAGAGACAGACAGACAGACAGACAGACAGGTAGACAGATAGACAGATAGATAGATAGATAGATAGATAGATAGAAAAATAGTAGTAAAATCAATTAATTGCGATTAATCGTGATTATTCACAATTTCGTAAAATCGATTAAGTGCAATTAATCACACCAAAATAAAAAGTTTGTTTACATATATGCATGTTACATATAAATATATGTAATATAAATCTACATATAATCTAAATCATATATATATATATATATATATATATATATATATATATATATAAACACAAAATACAATTATAAAATAGAATATAATTATGGTTAAACATCACAAATGTTTAAACACAAACACTCACCTGGGTCCATATTTATAACTGGTGCTGCGCTCCCATAGGTATTGTTAGACTCCAAACGTTCTATCATATACACAGCAATTCTTGCAGTAGGATGCCAGATTGTGGTTATCTTTTCTCCGATCACTAGAGCCCAAGAGTATTCTGTGCCATTCATATCACTCCATTTGATATGTGAAGGCAAAGATTGATTGTTCATTTGCACACCATCAATGCTGGATTTATTAGCAATCACCAAGGCCCCACTCTGTGAGGAATTAAAGTCAACCAGATAGCAGCCAGAAAACTTGCTTAGTGGAATGAGGTCTAGAATGAGTCCAGGACTGACTAATCGGATGGAAACTTTGATGGTGGTAGAAATAAGCGAGGTCCTATTCACAAAATTTGGTAATGATGGCAGGATATCTGAAGAATTTTGCACCCAAATACCACTACAATTTAAAAAATAACCTTGACAGACCTTAACAGGTTTATTTGTTGTCACAATTAGCTGTTTGACGCTGAAGATGGGGGGCACAGGGAATCTGTCTAATGTCATATTTAACACAGAGGGTTGGAGCTGGTTCAGAACCATGTTGCATGAGCAGTTTTGGCTGTCAAAACACGGATGGGTCAAAATCACAGCCACTTTCTTATCTGCATGGATTTCTGTCACTGTCTCATTAATCTCAATCTGCTGAAGATTGTAAGGATCAAGGCTTATTGTATCTTCCAGGCCCTGACCTCTTTCATCTACCCGTTTGATGGTGACACTGTTGTCCATGTCCACTGCATTGATAATCATCACCCTAAAAGGAAGGAATTTGACATCTGATGAGGTAATGTTAAAGGACGCAGCTATTCTGGTGTAATTCAGAGAGGGCACTAGATATATCGTTCCCAGATTTTGATCAGGCTGGACAACGTGAGACTGTAATCTCCCCTCCCATCCACTTACAGAAACCACTGTGATGTTTTTATTACTGGTGATTTGAAAAACCTTATTGGAGGACACAAACTGGGATTCTTCAACCTCCTTTGTCAAATTAAAGGTCCAAACAATTCCTTTGTCGAGGGTTTCACTGGTGTTGACGTTGCCATTGGCCATATAGGTGACATTGACCGTAGTGTCTGGGTGAAGGGCAGTGATTTTGAATCGGCTAAAGGTCTTTCGATAATAAACAGCAACATTCTCGGGGAATGCAGTGATGAAACTCGTTCCACGACTGTCCATTGAAAGCCCTGTGAATGTTCAACAGTCTATTTATGTTGGTTTTGCTATTTAAAAATTTCAAACTTATTT
The DNA here is from genome assembly GCF_022985175.1 of Labeo rohita. Classification (NCBI taxonomy): domain Eukaryota; kingdom Metazoa; phylum Chordata; class Actinopteri; order Cypriniformes; family Cyprinidae; genus Labeo; species Labeo rohita. Next base: position 8,600,087 of record NC_066884.1, on the reverse strand, counting down.
TCAGCCAATGATAATCACTACAGACGCACCAATACTACTCTGTTGTCCTGTTTATCTGGTATCAATATCATCATCAATGTTCTGAATATATTGCCATTATTGCATCGACCAATTTCAGAACATCAAAGTGTTTTTTAAAGATGATCAATAAAAAAGCCAATTGACACTTCGCAGGGAGCTTGACTTGAAGTTTTTTAAAACAAATTCAAACAAATACCTTTTGTTCAAGATGTTTACCATCTTAAATTGGTATTGGTGCATCCCTAGTATTTATATAAATAATGCAGAACATATATAATAGATTTGTCTGTGTGTATTATTTACCTGGACTAAACATTAATATGGTCAACAGAACAGCCAACATGACTGCTTGTGTAGCATATACAGCTCCCCCTTGTGTGACTAGTGAAGCTGCTTAAAAAAAAAAAAAACAAAAAAAAAAAAAAAGGGACAAAAAGTGGAGTAAATGGCAAATTATTTTTAAAAACGCGCAGTTGATCCTATATGTTTATTGAACAAAATTCATATGCAAACAAACAGTAAACCATATTTTCCACTGAGAAGGATCTTCTTACAGTTAGTCAAACAAGACTATGTAAAATACATACCTGCTTTCAATATGTTCTGTCACTCACTTGCAGTGGCTTTTTTAAGTTTAGGGTGAGTTGAATGTGGTAAAAAGTAATATTTAGGAATAATATTAAATATTTATTCCTGTAAAGCTGAACTTTCAGCAGCCATTACTTCAGTCACATTATCCTTCAGAAGTGTTTCGATGAATATAAAGTTCAAACGAACAGCATATATTTGAAACAAATTTCTTTATAAATATTCGTCACTTTTGATCAATTTAATGCATCCTTGCTAAACAAAAATATACATTTCTTTCAAATATATACAGATGTACATCTGTTGAGACTAATGTCATTGATTGTGATTAAATTAGCATTTCACAAGCAAAAAAAGTTTTTTTAAAAATAATAAATTGCCTCTTTTAAACTATAGTTATATCAAGAATATAGAAAGCATAATCCCGATAATAAACAACATTAATAGTTTACTCTTCAGCCTATAATATTGTGTCGAGCAACATTAAGTAATCACATATTAAATACTAAAAAATAAGGTTTTAGAACTTCATACAAGTCCATTAAATACTACAAATATAATTATTTCATGCTAGCTAATATCTAGGAGGCTTTTTAATTAATTCATATAAATGCATAAATTGAAGTTAATCAACAGCAACCACAAGAAAGAAAACTTTTTTTCCCACTCATTTGTCATTTGCTTAAATTCTTGATATTTCTACAGACTTTACAAACTTTCTTCTTAGGCTTGCATTAGAAAAATTCCCTTTTAAAGAAAAACACTACTCTAAATATTGTGCTGTAGGTGCTATAACTGCATCCCAAATACCACTTCTAAGGAAAACATTCAGAAATATTTACAGATGACCTAACTGTAGAAAAAAGATTGTTTGCTTCATGGACTCAAATGATAAAACATCCTACCTTATCGTGGTCAGCACCCTTCCTCTATCCGAACAGAATATGCAGTGTGTTCTCTGTTTTTACAGTAAAACAACATTTGACATTCAAAAACTTTACTCTCTTCTCCCCATGTGGTTTTGCATAAGAGTCTAGAAAGGTTTGTGTCTCAAGATCAACAAGTTGTCATATTACAGATGCGGAAATTCACTAACATCTTAATAAGACACTTTATTCACTCAAAATAATTCAGTTCCAAAACAGTCAATTTTCCTCAAAGGAAAAGAGGTGTTACAATTTCATCAGCCACAGAACTGATAATTGTTTGTAACTACACATCACAACCTTCATTTACATTCTTTGAATTCCTTTTGAATTTTTCCTGAATTTTACAAAATAGAAATTTCTTAACGAATATATCACCTAAGTCTCCTTATTTCTCTAAAGTCTTGGAAAACATGAAGTTCATTTCAGGTTTTTTCACTGCTGCTGATATGCCTAAAAGCTGAACAAATGTTTTCCAACTGAACTATATATCAACAAACAACACCCAATCTGCATGGTTTCAGACTTTCAGCTGTGCCATATAAAAACACTGGCCTTTGGTCACAACCCTTAGAGCCCAAATTTGTGTATTTTCTGACGTATTTGGTATTCAAAATACGCAATTTCCTTTTCCTTTGCATAAAATGATGGAGAGTTCAGTACCACAACATGACATAGGCCTACTTTCATTCTTCTGATATTAAAAACATTGCCTAACACTTAGTCTGTTAATCAGATCTGCAAGAATATAAAACAAAAGCCATTTGTTTACTTCAAAATGGTTTGAATTGCTTCTTGAAAAAAATCAAAAGTGATTAGATATGATCACCAATCTGAACAATTCAATATATTTCTAGCACAATTTTTTAAACAATTTATACCATATATGCTGAAAAAAATCTGTATATACACTATCAGTCAAAAGTTTTTGAACAGTGAGATTTTTAATGTTTTTCAAAGAAGTCTCTTCCGCTCACCAAGCCTGCATTTATTTGATCGAAAGTACAGCAAAACCAATAAACAAGGCGTAAGTCACTGACAAGCTATGCAAAATCACGCTCATAATCTCAGATGAATCGCATTAGATTATGAGCGTGATTTTGCGGCTCTGTGGGTTAATTGCCACTCCAGCTGAACGCACGTGATGGAGATTTACTACTAATCAAAGTACCGGCTTTACTGACTAAACGCACCTCCAAATCGCATTTGATTTATCATGCAGCCCTAATTCATTTCTATAATTTCTTTCCCAAAAAATAAATCAATAAATCCAAGTATTTGAAGTGTATAGTGTATAATGATACAAAAGTTTTTTATTTCATGTAAATGATGAACTTTGGATGTTTTTATTCATCAAAGAATCCTGAAAAAAAATGTTTTAAATATTGATAATAATAATAATAGTTTCTTTAACAGCAAATGAGCATATTGGAATGATTTCTGAAGGATCATATGAAACTGAAGACTGGAGTAATGATGCTGAAAATGTAGCTTTGATCACAGGAATAAATTACATTTCAAAATATATTCAAATAGAAAGACATTATTTTTAAATAGTAAAAATATTTCACAATATTACTGCTTTTGCTGTATTTTGAATCAAATAAATGTAGGCTTGGTGAGCAGAAGAGAATTCTTTATAAATAAATAAATAAATAAATAAAAATTCAAAATCTTACTGTTCAAAAACTTTTGACTAGTAGTGTATATAATCAAGACACCTCTAAAAATACAGTAATTCGTTTTTGCACGTTTTATCGGAAAAACACTCTGTTGCATAAAAACAGAAAAAATTCAATAGGGAAATTTAAGTAAGACTTTTCTGAAGTCAGCCTTTTTTATTTAAAGAAACAGTTAAGGGTGAAAAATAATGAAATAATAAAATTTTTAGGTGAACTATAAAGGGACTTGTCACATATCACCCTTTTAAACTCTCATTTTTATGACAGACATTCTCAAGATATGACACTTCAAAAGGCAAACTACTGAACCAAGCACCAGCAGCAAGTTGCAACACTGATTCAATCCTGCCCACCCCCAGCATGACCTAAAGGTTTACGTGGTTCTCCAGGTCGGCCCGGGTGCTTGCGTGGACCCTTTCCTCTCCCAGCCCCCTCTGTCCTTCCAGCACCTGTTCCTCCCCTCTTCCTTCTCTGTCCATGTTTCAGAGTTGCCGCTTCCTCTTTGAGAGCCTGAGCCCACAAAGCATCAAAAGAACCTGGTGCCTGGTAACCTGCCTGGTTCTTATCAAGTGAGTCTCTTGAGAGCAGAACCCATATACTGGGTACATTTCTGCTGACTGTGAGACTGTCCAACCCGGCCTCAGGCTCCAGGGGCTCCCAGACCTCCTGAACTGTGCGATAGACCAGCTTGGTGTGCTGGTGTAGGCCATGTACACGCCGTTTCATGATCTCCACGCACGTGATGGCTTTAGCCACGCTCGGACCCACACCCGTGAACACGATTTGGCGGCACAGATTTTCCCCCGACCCAACGCTCACCTCTGAGCCTTCATGAGGGCCTGGGTGATCTGCCGAGGCTGTTTTCTCCTCCATGCGGCTTAAAGCAAACCTCATGAGGTTGCGGATTTTGCTGCCATCCTTCACTCGAACTTCTGGAGTGTCGCTGGGAAGGTCGGGGAACGGACACGGGCAGGGCTGTTCGACTGTGCGTGCTTTTCTGTAGTTTTCCATGTCATGTAGCCTTCGCCTGTGGAAACAAACAGAATGAAAGGCAAAATTAATGACTGTGTATATGTAGGTTGTTTTGCAAAAACATCTCCCCAAAACATCTATAACTGTACTAGTATACGCCCAATTCATAAAGCGTGTTTACCAACTATTTTGTACGTTGGTTCCAAAGACCCCAGGTCCAATTAAAATAGTGTAAAAATATATTTATATTTAATTGTTAAATTAAAATTTTGTGGCAGCTTACTCTAAACAGGGGTGATTTTCATACATGACAGCTAGGGTTACGTTTGTCATTTACATATTAAAAATAAATACAGTTTATTACAAAATGTACTCGTATATTTAAAATACACATTTAATAATTTAAAAACAGCACAATAAATGTATCGCAAACTTACTTTCCCTTCCTTTGCTAAAGTAGCGATCTGGCTAACGTTAACAAGTTCAGATATCTGCAGCTGTTCTTCTACTAACTGCGGGCTTTTGTCGTTCCATATGAATGAACTGTGGTCGCTGAGATTCGACAGTCTTTCTAAAACACCGAATAAACCGTAACCAAATCTACACAGTTGAAGAAATTAAACTGTTATGCTACAAATCGCTTATCCACATGTAACAGCGTGTGACGTCAGCTGCTCGTAATGTGACAACATGCCGTAAAGTGCCGCACGTGTTCATGGGAAGTGTAGTTTTGAGGGCGTTTTATTTTTTCACATTACCAAACCGAAACATAACCAAAGAAAACGTCACTTACATATAAAATAATTAAGTTATGGATTCTGCCTGTTAATATTATTTTTGTTTTTTTTTGTTTTTTTTTACTTATACTTATATATGAACTGTTATGTAATATTTAGAGCAATAATTAGCAGGCAATTATTGCTCAAGCAATGACCACATATGGCATGAGGATATTCCCTTTAAGCTCTCAAACTTTTAGTCAAATTAATTTTTTACATTTCTGCTGCTCCTGTTAAAAGAGCCGTTGTAACAGTTTAGAACATCAATGAGTCATTTATTAGAACACAGCGCCACCCAGCGTTCAGAATCAGGAACTTGTCACAGCCGATTTAGTACGAGTGAACTGTCTCAATGAATCAAAGTGATCCCAAACTATTTAAGACTTTTTTTTTACAAACCAGTTTACCTGAATAGTAACTGAATAGTTCGTGCTATAACAACTAAATTTGCAAATATTTCTGTTTATTTCCCCAAAAGGCGATTTTGCAATAGCAACTAGCTTTAAAAGCCTCCCTGCAAATCGGAGGTATGCTAATACATACATTGACACGCAGGTGGGACAGCCTATCGTAGCCATGGCCCGAGGGATGTGATTAGACAAACATTTTATGGTCCTGTTCCTTCCACAGAGGATATAGATACATATAAATATGCATTTAGACCACTTACCTTATTGATTGCTATCAGGATGTGAAGAAGCTTTTAGCAGCATCACCTACCCTGCTTTTAATCATGCATCATCATCTTAAACTTATATATAGCCTAATATATTACAGTTTAAAAGTAAATGTTCTTAAAAGACGCATCTTCTTGCCCCAGTAAAAAGGATCTAGGAACACACATGGATCATTGCATCCGTACAACGAAACATTGCAACTGGACCAAATCTTAATCTTCACTATTCAGCCATCGGTAGCCTTAATGTACAGTATGTCAGTTGTGTTACATTCATATTAGGAAAGTAGCTTTTCAACAGATTAGTGCTTTTATAAAACACCCACATCTATCCAGCCTTGGTTAATGAGAATTTGCATTTAGGAGAATGCATAATTTGCACCTACAAAAAGCACTCAAACATAATGAGAAGGTGTTATACAAGGGAACATAAAAATGGCATATTTGCATACTACTAGTAGAATTTTCTGTTTTATGAAATTGTTCATTTAATCAAACAGTATCTTAGATTGTATAGTTTTCAACAGTTATAGGCCTACCTGGTTTAGGTTAAGGATACAGAGCAATGACAGTAAGGGATGATTACAGTAATTTAAGTCATAAACTGGGGATATTTGGGTCATTAAACTCCTCAAGGAATACATTTGATTCATGCAGTCCTGCGGTGTCAAATACAGTTCACATCAGGGCTGAGACAATGTCTACTGGGGACCTGTTTGCACACAATGAAATGCATGATCACAGATTTTCACATATTCTTTATGGAAAATGAGTACAGCAGTTTGGTATATGAAGTAGGTTATACAGGAATTGGTCACTACATGCTTTATTTAGACATATGTATGCTAGGTAATAACTATTTAATCAGTCACTATAATGAACTTCTTAGCATAAAATCGGCAGATGTTACCACACTGTACAACAACTACGAAAATAAATACTTAATAAGGCACAAATAAGGACTGCATGCAAATTAAACAAACAAAAAAAAAACATGATGCATTATAATTTATGATTGAGACCAAATGTCACGCTTTAAAAAAGTTGGACATTGGTTTTAATATTTTGTTCATTTTAATGATGATATACATTTTACTGTTGATGTGACATTCATAAGTTCTAGATCTACTTCCTGCTTCCATTTGAGTTAAATTCAAAATGTCACCATACATTCATGGTATCAATGCAACTGCTTGGTATAATGTCAAAATGTTAATAACCATGTATCTAAAATAAATCTAACATAAAGGCATTGCAAAGATACAGCTTAGATATGCAGGTATGAACTTCATGAACCTAAAGAATAGCATTACTAATTAGCACTAATAAAAAACATTGGCTTGCAACAATTCTAGTGAAGGGTTGAGGTATGCTGGCCTTTTGTAGCAGACTGGCTTCTTTTTATCACAGCAGCGTGCACTTTGCCATTTGAAATCCTTGTTAGGGTCAAGGGACACTGACGTACATAAGCCCTTCACAGGGTCCAGTGGATGCCCATCATCCCAGTGAACATAATTCACAAAGGTTGAGAGATCATCGTCCTCCTGCCAGTACCAGTCTGTAGTTAGTAAACTGCGGCGGAGACCGATCCAGCCATCCCCATCCTCCTTGGTCAAGTTATCAGCCATGTCATTATGGACAGATTTAGTTACAGGACAGGCAAACTGACATCCTTTATTGATGCAGTACTCATGAGACTTTGCCCAAGTCAGAGGGTCATGACCAATTCTAAATGCTCCAGGAACTACCACACAGCCATGAAGATCTAAATGAACAAATGAACAATTATTTACCACTTAGAATTAAATTGAGAATTTCTTTGTTTTAAATTCTAGTTCAGTTCCTGAAATAGAATTCAAGAAGTCAAACAGGGAACAGAAATAATCTAGACAGATAGGCAGATAGATAGATAGATATATGGACAGATGGATGGACGGATGGACAGACAGACAGACAGACAGGCAGATAGATAGATAGATAGATAGATAGGCAAATACTGTATATAGATAGATAGATAAATAGATAGATAGATAGATAGATAGATAGATAGATAGATAGATAGATAGATAGATAGATAGATAGATAGATAGGCAAATACTGTATATAGATAGATAGATAGATAGATAGACAGACAGACAGACAGATAGATAGACAGATACAGACAGGCAGACACAGACAGACAGACTGATAGATATATGGACGGAGGGACAGACAGACAGACAGACAGACAGATAGATAAGATAGATAGATAGATAGATAGATAGGCAGATAGGCAGATACAGACAGGCAGACACAGACAGACTGACAGATATATGGACGGAGGGACAGACAGACAGACAGACAGATAGATAGATAGATAGATAGATAGATAGATAGATAGATAGATAGATAGATAGATAGATAGATAGATAGACACAGACACAGACTGATAGATAGATAGATATATGGACAGACGGACCGACGGAGGGACAGACAGACAGAGAGATAGATACTGTATATAGATAGATAGATAGATAGATAGATTCAGATGAGATCTTTTACCTGGTTTTTGACTGATTGGTACAGCCGGGCCTCCAAACATTACTTTTGCAGGCATTTGTTCCAGCATATAAACGCCAATCCTTGATGTGGGATGCCAGATTGTGGCAATAAAACTTGGTATAGTTACAACAACCGAGGAGTAGTTTGTGCCAGCAACTGCAGTCCAGTTAGAAGCTGAGAGCAAACCTGCATGTGTGCGCACATCATCTTTGCTGTCTGTTTCAGCGATCACCAAAGCCATGCCATTTGGTTTATCAAACTGCAGCAGGTAGCAAGCAAAAAACATGGTTTCTGGGATCAACTCCACAATGAGGCCTGGACTGATAAGTCTGAGGGAGACTTGCTCTGTAGCATTTATCAGTTGGGATTTCTGCAGGTCTGGAAATGGCAGAAGCGTTGAAGGAGTAGCCTGTAACGTGTTACCATTGTGAAATAGCGAGGAAGTGTTTTCTGAAAGCATAAGTAACTTGGTCTCGGAAACATTGAAGTTGGAAGGTACGATAAAGCTCTGACCCTGAAACTTTGTGGGAAGAATCTGATTCACTACCATGTTACAGTTACAGCCCCCAGTCTCTAAACACGGGTGGGTCAATATCACAGCGACTTCTTTGCTAGATTTGACCCTCAAAATAGAACCGTTGGTCTGAAGCTGGTACAGCTCGTAGGAATCGATATCGAATGTCTCTTCTTGAACACCTGCTGATGTTTGCTTGACTATAGTGACGCTGTTTTGACTGTCCGCTGCATTGATAACAAGTAACTTGATTGAGCTGTATCTCATGGTTGTACTGACAATCCTAGATAGGTTAAATGATTCAAGATACCTTGGGTAATCCAACAAAGGGATCAAATAGTTTGTGCCGAGATTTACCGTTGGCTGAACGACATAGGACTGAGTGCTGCCTGCCCGGCGACTTAAAGAAACCACTGTGATGTTCTTGTCACTGGTAATTCTGATAGATAAACTTGAGGACCCCAGTTGACTTACGTCAGACCTTGAAAATATAACACTCATGGTTTGCCCTGACACTGGAATTTGAAGGTCTCTCTGTGTGTTTTTGTAGAAGACTTTGAAGTTAGTGTTATTATGAAGGGCTGTGACTCTCAGATAGTTCATTGTTTCAGACGGATAGAAGAAACCAAGGTTCTCTGGGAAGGCAGTTATAAAGTTGTCTCCATAGCTCACTACTGTAAGACCTTAAATAAAAATGTTCATTAAACATAAGCATGAAATCAAACACACACATTGGTTTGTGTATAACTTAAAAAAAATTGCAGCCAAATTACCAGATCAGTAAATAATTAGTTTCATTTACATTTAGGCCTATTCGTTTTTATCCAAACTGCTGTTATAGAGGATAGTAAAAGTTCTTCCCTTACCTTGGCGAAACATTGATGCGATCAGCAGAAAAACAAACATGATTATGGCTGTAAATTCCTTTGTGCACTAGCACTGGAAGAAGAGACAAAAAATATTTTTTGAGTGTATAGATGAATAGAATATTTTAATTACATTTAACCATAGCCGTAGCCAGCGCCGAAGCAGTGTTGATATGGTAGCAAACAAACATAAGCCCCCAAAAATAGAATAAACCAAAATAATAATTTCATAACTTTGTAAAGTGTCACAGTGAGAGGAAAAAAGACGGTCCAAAGACGGTTATAATAACCATCCACACACTCACTTTCAACTCTCAACCCCAGTGTTGCCAAGTCCATGGTTTTCCCGCATAATTGGGCAATTTTAACACTATTGCCGCTGGCTGATTTTCATGTCCACTGGTTGAAACGACCCCAATAACATGATATTTAGCCTCTGGAATGCAAATTTGACCAGGGAAACCCCACCAAAAAATTTTTATTTTACCCCCCTGAATGCGATTTTTAACAAGGGATATCCCTTGAAACACAATTGATTTGGACTAGTTTTGAGTAGCAATTGGGCGGGTTTTGTTGTGAAAACCTGGCAACCCTGCTCAAGCCCCTCATTTTTACACCATGGACACAATCTAGGCAAACTGTCTACACTGAATTATAAATTCAGACACTCATAGGAGAAGTTTTAAAAGTTTTAAAGTGCTAATTAGTCATTCAGAGAACTTCTGATTGTTTTTACATATGATCAGGACATCTTAAGATTTTCTCTGCACAAGGCATCTAAATATATAAGATAAAAATTAATACAATTAATATTGTCGATATTTAAAATGCAGTGAATTGTTAAATATTTCTTTGTCCCACATGGACCTGTTTCTATAAAAGCTGCAGTCTTATTCGATTTTTAAGCCAAATGTCAAAATTGTCCTATGGTGTGAATGTCTCAAGCATGGTTCAATAAATTACAACTTCTGTAAACGTTATAAATGTTAAAATGTTAATACCTCCGACATAATTGCACAAGTGTCTATTTTAGTAAACGGCAATAATTTTGCATATTTCTGAAAGCCTAGGAACTTGATACATTTTGTCCTCTGGTGTGACGCCATATCCTGATTTTAAATCGGCCAATTCAGAGAAAACTTTAATTAGTTGAAGGACCCCATTCAAGGTCATGTTACTGAAGCCCCCTGTCAGGCATGATGTGCACATGGTCAATTTTTATCTCAGAATTGTACAAATATTTACCTTTTTCGGAACAACTACAAAATTGTTACGTTTTGTTGTCCTTTGCTGTGACACCTCTAAATTATATTTTTAAAAACTGTAAAAATATGTTAAAAACTGTATGTTAAACTACATAATCATGGAAAATTATGCAAATGTGTCTTGCTAACTGCAAGGTCATTAATTGACACAAAAGGCTGAAATGTCCTATGGTGTGACGCCATCACACCAGAGGACAAGGTCCTTTTTAAGAAGCATTTTAAATAATTAAATAAAATTTGTTTAACTCCTTTTTATTCTTTTTTGCTCATTGTCAGTGTTCTTACATGCAATAATTACATTAATTAAATTATTTACCTGGTGCTTTTGCAGAAAACTTGTATTATAAAGTGTCATGAAAATAAGTATAAAATGTGATATTTTGTTGTTAAAACAGAAAGAACTGAGAAAGAGAAATTTGTGGAAGAGTGAGGACACGGAAATATAGACAGAAAATTAACAGGGATCCACCAGAAGGGAGGAGATCCTACAAGAACGATGCAGAAAGTACACAGAATAAAAATGATGCCTTAAAAAGAGTAGCCATATAGAAATTGTCCAACAAGTTATGGGGAAAAAATGTTGTTAATTACAATTTCATATTTAATAAATAACACTAAATGAAAATAAGTGTCTAACAATGAAGATAAATATTGCTTAAGCTATTTATATATTATTAAGAGTTTTTTTCTTCTTCTCATGTCACACCATAGGACAAATTTATGGTACAGTTCAGTAGATAGTCTATTTACTGTCTATTTGTCAACTACCCATATATATATATATATATACAGTGTTGGGGAGTAACTAGTTACATGTAACGAAATTACGTAATTTAATTACAAAATAAATGTAATTATAATTAGTTACATTTACTGAGAAAAAATGTGTAATTAAATTACAGTTACTTTTGAAAAATGCCAGTGATTACAAAGGGGATTACATCTGAATTTTTCCACACACCCACCCCTACTTACAGATTTAACTGACTTCTTTTGTAAATTGCATTGACTGCTCTAAAATGAGACACCAATGTTTCAGGAGTTTAGGACACAGAATGCTTATTTGATAACTGTTTTATTTCCTATGTGGGTTTATGCATAAACTGTTTTTTAAGATTGTTTTTTCCAAGGCATTGTTAGATGTTAGAACCCGAGTTTGATTCCCGTCTCGAGCTCTTTTGCCGATCCCGCTCCCCTCTCTCCTCCCAGCTCTTCCCTGTCATCTCTCTACTGTCCTATCACAATAAAAGGCATAAAAAGCCCCCCAAAAATAAGTTTCAATTAAAGCTTTGTGTTTGGTTAGCTAATAAAATATTAAAGCTTAATTCAATATTATGTGGACAGTTTCTTAATTCTTTCATCCTGGTATCGTGGACTTGCTCTGTTGTTTCATACAAATGCAGCTGCTGCCATTTATTTATTTGTTTATTTATTTTTGTACACTGTAATGGATTATAAGATAACTAACAAACTAGTGCTACTTCCTTAATTATTTATGTGGTGAAATGTTGTGTCAGAAAAGTAGTATGACTGCGCCGTATGCCTAAAATGTCTAGTTTGAACTTGCCATTTGCTAGCAACCGATTTCTTCATGGAAGTTTTGTGTTCAAATATTTCAACATAGATCAGTGTTTCGTGTTTAATTATTTTGACACAAAACATCTAAATAATCTATCAAGCAGCTGTGTAATAAGTGGGATAATGTTGTTGGCAATGTAGCCAGTTGTTATCGCAAAATAAAGATGTATGTTATCCCTTAATTATTATAATCTTAATTCAAGTGATGAAGGATTTTGAAAGTCTGACAGTAATCAGTGTTTGGTGCTACTGTAATGTTAACTCTGCCTGGTTTAAATGTTTCAAAATGATTAACAGTTGAAAATATTAGAAAGTATTCAAAAAGTAATTAAAAGTAATGTTACATTAATTTTATAAAGTAATTGAAAAGTTACAGTACTTATTACATTTTAAATCAAGTAACTTGTAATCTGTAACCTATTACATTTCCAAAGTAACCTTCCCAACACTGTATATATTCTACATCATTTAAAGATCTCCTACAATATTATCCACACAAGTCATCTGCTATGCTACACCTCTAACTACAGCAAAATCTCTTACCTGCTGTCTTGGTCAGTAGTTTTCTTCTCTCCAAAAACCAGCTCTTTGCACGTATTTTAGTTGTAGATACATTTGACTTTCAAAAGGCTTGATTTTCCCTCAGATTTGCATAGAATCCTGGTTACACAAAACACTTAAGCACGTTTTTATTTAATAAAATGTTGTTCACACCGCAAAATTACACTATTGAATTCCTACCATTAAAATGCCATACAGCACATCCGGCAGACTGTAACTGTTGTTACAACAGTTTTAACGGTTTTGCCACACGGCTGTTCAGTGCAAAAACAACACAACGCTGATGAAAAAGCGTTAACAGTTCACATCTATGATGAACATACGCCTTAAAACACAAACTAGTCCTATATGGATAGGACGCAATAGAGTAAATAATGAAGAAAAAAAAAACATAATAATATTTTAATTAATAATAAAAATAACTTAGGACAAATTATGAATGTGAAACATCCTAAATTTATTGAGAACAGCTAAATTTGTAAAGCAGCACAAGTGATCCAAAATTACAAGCAAAACCACATCTATGATTTAATAAAATACGAAATGTTACCTGATTATGTATATAGTTGTGTGCAATTAAAATGTTAAAACCCGATTTGTCTAAATGACATGACAGCATGGAGGCGATGGTGAGCTGAAAGACGTCAGCCTGAGGTAAACACACCCAAAATGCAGGAGAATCAAGCCAAATAGACTTGATCTTCAAGTCTCAAATGATTTTTAAGAACACTGAGATCTTGTGCTTGTATTCAACCACAATAGGAGCTAGTTTCACTTAATTTGGCTTCACTTCAGATCACCATCTGACATTGAAGTTTTGACAGTTATCCTATTTGAGAGGCTATTCAGTTTTTGTTTTTGCGCAATAACAGTATGTGAAGCCATAAAATATTATATACAACTAATATACTTTTATTGTGTTTTCAGAAGACTGAATGTCACTTTATATTATGCACATAAAAACATCAAAAATACAGAAGCTTTTCTATAATTAAGCAATTAGATTAATTTTACCAAGAACCATGATTAAACGATCATGCTAAAATGATCATATAGTGTATCAAAGGTTATATGATTAAAGTATTTGGCCTCTTTGTAGCAGAAGGGCCTCAGCTTTGCGCAGCAGGGCACACTCTTCCAGGAAAACTCCTGGTTAGCGTCTTGGGACACAGAAGCGCACAAAGCTTTCCAGGGCTTATTTGGATGCCCAACGGCCCACTTTGTGTAGTTCACGCTGTATTCGCTGTCATTGCTTATCTGCCAGGACCACTCTGATGTGAGCCGACTGCGTCGTAGACCGATCCAGAGGTACCCGGGAACTGTGTTGCTTTGCAGAAAGTTGGTCATCTCATTCTGGGCCTTTTCGCTGCTTGGTGTGATCAGCTGGTAAGACATATTTAAGCAGTAATGATGGGACTCGGGCCATGTCATGACAGTAGTATTGGTTTTATAATATGAAGAATCTGCCACACAGCCATCACGATCTGTGAGCACAAAAACATACGTTCACACATTTACAAATTGCACTGGCAATTTCAGCATGAAGTCAAAGTGAATGAAAAAAATTCAAAGAACATTTGTGATACAAGTTCATAAGGAAATGTCAGTGACAGATGCTAGTCATTTCCATACAATAAAAGTGGACGCTGATTTTTATTGTCAAGCTCCAAAAATATTTTTATTGTTTTTGAAAAAAGTCACATATGCACACCAAGGCAGCATTTACAGTATTTGATCAAAACACAGTAGAAACAGTAATACTGCAATATTAATATTACTTGCTAATATTATTACTTAAAATAACGTTTTTCTAATTTAATATATTTTAAAATGTAATTAATTTCTGTCATGGCAAAGCTGAATTTTCATCAGGCATTACTGTCACATGATCCTTCAGAAATCATTCTAATACACTGATTGGCTGCTCAATAAACATTTCTTTTTGAAAACAGTTGTGCTGTTTAATAATCCATTTTGTTTTTAGAATTCTTTAAAGAATAGCAATTGAAGGCATCCTGTGGATTTCTTTTTAAGACATACCAGCTTTCTACTGTATTTTATGCATTTATTATTTTTAAAAAATATAACAATCAATTTAATGCATCCTTGCTGAATAAAAGTATGGATTTGTTTTTCAAACACACCAGTTTTCAACTGTATTTTATGCTTTTTATGCATATTATTTTAAGCATATGAAGTATAGCAATCGGTTTAATGCATCCTTGCTGAATAAAAGTATGGATTTCTTTTTAAAACATACCAGTTTTAAACTGTATTTTATGCATTTATTTTATGCATATTATTTTAAAAAATATAGCAATCAATTTAATGCATCCTTGCTGAATAAAAGTACAGATTTATTTTTAAAACATACCAGTTTTAAATTCTATTTTATGGATTTTTTATGCATTTTTTTTTAAATATAGCAATCAGTTGAATGTATCCTTGCTGAATAAAAATATAGATTTCTTTTTAAAACACACTACTTTTCAAGTGTATTTTATGCATTTATTTTAAGCATATTAAATATAGCAATCAGTTTAATGCATCCTTGCTGAATAAAAGTATGGATTTCTTTTTAAAACATACCAGTGTTAAACTCTATTTTATGCATTTTTATGCATTTATGCACATTTTTTTTTTTTTTAAATAGCAATCAATTTAATGCATCCTTGCTGAATAAAAGATTTCTTTTTAAAACATACCACTTTTAAACTGTATTTTATGCATTTATTTTATGCATATTATTTTTTAAAATATAGCAATCAGTTGAATGCATCTTTGCTGAATAAAAGTATGGATTTCTTTTTAAAACATACCAGTGTTAAACTCTATTTTATGCATTTTTATGCATTTATGCACATTTTTTTTTTTTTTAAATAGCAATCAATTTAATGCATCCTTGCTGAATAAAAGATTTCTTTTTAAAACATACCACTTTTAAACTGTATTTTATGCATTTATTTTATGCATATTATTTTTTAAAATATAGCAATCAGTTGAATGCATCTTTGCTGAATAAAAGTATGGATTTCTTTTTGAAACACACTAGTTTTCAACTGTATTTTATGGATTTATTTTAAGTATATTAAATATAGCAATCAGTTTAATGCATCCTAGCTGAATAAAAGTATAGACTTCTTTTTAAAACATACCAGTTTTAAACTTTATGTTATGCATTTTTATGCATTTATCTTATGCATATTATTTGAAAAATATTGCAGTTGAATTTCATGTCAACTCAGACATTCGATAATATCCTAATTTTGCCAATTCAATCAATTTCTGATTTCATAAACCAAATAAAATTAAATCCTTCCTAAAATGGAAGTAAAATAGGTTGTAAATATTATTTCATATTGACTTTAATTTACTCCATAATAAAAAAAAAAAAAAAGTATAATTTTACCTGGTTTTTCATTTAAAATGATAGCTGGGCTTCCGTAAGGAATTCCACTCTTCATCTTCTCAAACATGTAGACTCCAATCTTGGAGGTTGGATGCCAGATGACATGCGTTCCACTGAGCGACACGGATATTGAAGAGTAGTTTGAATTGGGAATGGGTTTCCAGTCAGTGGATGAAAGCAAATTGGTGTCTATATACACAATTTTCTTACTGGCTTCAGCTATGATAACAGCTTCACCTTCTGTCGAGTTCATCTGAACAAAAAAACAAGCGGCGAACATGTTTTCCGGCATGAGTTCTATGACGAGGCCTGGACTGATAAGTCTGATAGACACATCATTAGCTGCACTGATGAACTGAGAAGCACTTTTGAGGTCCAGTAAGGGAATTAGCTCTGACGAATTGTAAATCTGAGTTTTTATATTCCTGCCTTTGTGCATTACGTTAGTTGTGGTAGACACTTGCAGCCAAGCTGTACTCAGGTTCTTCACCGACGGCACAACAAACGTCTCACCCCACAGACCTCGAGGGAGAATGTGGCTCACCACCATATTGCAATCACATCCGATAGTTTCCACACACGGGTGGGTTAACAGCACAGCCACGGTGCCATTAGAGTGCAAATGAATCTCCGAACCGTTAGTTTGGAACTGGTGAAGTTCGTAAGGCCTGAGGGTAATGTTAAAATCTTTTCGACCGTCAGTGCTGAAACTTTGGATGGTAATTAAGCTCACAGCTTTTATGGCGTTGATAATGATTAGCCTGAACGAGCTGTATCTCCAGTAGTCTGGAGCTAACTGATCTGACATATTGTACAAGGATGCCATCATCTGATTGTAATTAATAAATGGGATTTTATACCACTTTCCGAGATTATTTACAGGTTGAACGACGTTGGACTGCACGCTATCCCCACGCTGACTGAGCCAAAGCACCACTATCTTTTCAGTGCTGGTAACTCGGACAAAAAGTGTGGAGTTTGTATACTGATATTGTTCGATGTATTTGGGAAAATGCACGATTTTAGTCTGCCCAGATTGTAGTTTTTCATTATATACGTTTATGTAGTTGATGGTGATTGAGACGGAGGTGTCGCTGTAGAAAGCAGTTATTTGGAGCGTGTTGGAGGACTCCTGTGGATGGTAGTAGGCGATGTTTTCTGGGAATGCCGTGATGAAGTCTTTTCCATAGCTCTCCACTGACAGCCCTGTCAAATCATCAGTTTCAAATTTATTTTGTACAGATGTAGAGTATAGATATTCCCACAGTGAGCCTAAGGCTTCCTACAGTTTTCTAGTTTCTCTTATATCAATCTGCACTTTCTTCTCAAAAAAGACAACTCACTCTCAACTCACATCAATATTTCATGCCTATTGATTTGCTAAGCAGCCTGGTAATAAGTTAGAGAATGACAGCCAGTCAGTTCAATAGCAAAATAAACTCAAAACAGGATGAAGACCTGACCATCTTGTCAATAAATAAATGGTATTTATACTGTATACTTTTTTTGCATTAAAATACAGAACAGTTTGTATAATAACAGAAAAAAAAACAATAAAACCAATTAGTTTAAATATTCAGTGATTACATCAACTTTGTACATATGTACAGTTGAGGTCAAAAGTTTTCAACCCCATTTCAGAATCTGCAAAATGTTCATTGTTTCACCGAAATAAGAGGGATCATACAAAATGCAAGATTATTAGTACTGACCTGAATAAGACATTTCACATAAAAGATGTTTACATATAGTCCACAAGAGAAAATAATAGCTGAATTTATAAAAATGACCCCTTGATTCTTAATACTGTGTTGTTACCTGAATGATCCACAGCTGTGTTTTTTTGTTTAGTGATAGTTGTTCATGAGTGCCTTGTTTGTCCTGAACCGTCAAACTGCCTGCTGTTCTTCCGAAAAATCCTTCTGGTTTCACAAATTCTTTGGTTTTCCAGCATTTTTTGTGTGTTGGAACCCTTTCCAACACTGACTGTATGATTTTGAGATTCATCTTTTCACACTCAGGACAACTGAGGGACTCAAATGCAACTATTAAAGAAGGTTCAAACACTCACTGATGCTTCAGAAGGAAAAAACATGCATTAAGAGCTGGGGGGTGAAAACTTTTTGAATTTAAATATTAGGGTAAATTTAACTTATTTTGTCTTCTGGGAAACATGTAAGTATCTTCTGTAGCCTCTGAAGAGCAGTACTAAATGAAAAAATATGATATTGAGGCAAAATAAGAAAAATGCACACATCTTCATTGCGTTCAAAAGTTTTCACCCTCCGGCTCTTAATGCATCGTTTTTTTTCTGCAGCATCAGTGAGCGTTTGAACCTTCTTTGAACCTTCTGTTATAGTTGCATGTGAGTCCCTCAGTTGTCCTCAGTGTGAAAAGATGGATCTCAAAATCATACAATCATTGTTGGAAATGGTTCAAATACACAAAAATGCTGAAAAAACAAAGAATTCGTGGGACCTAAAGGATTTTACTGAAGAGCAGTTTAACTGTTCATGACCAACAAGGGACTCATGAACAACTATTACTAAACAAAAAAACACAGCTGTGGATCATTCAGGTAAGAACATACTACATGTAAACCTTTGAACAGGGTCATTTTTATAAATTCAACTATTATTTTCTCTTGTGGACTATATGTAAACATCTTTTATGTGAAACACCTTATTCATATCAGTACTTAATAAACAATAACATGCATTTTGTATGATTAAATAATTACCATTTTCCAGATACTGAAAGGGGAATGTAAACTTTTGACCTCAACTATAAGCGTGCAAATGTGAAAGATGATTTACCTGAGCAAATCAATGAAATGAAGAGAAGATGAAACAACATCACGGTCACTCTGTGGTTCTCAGGACAGTTGATTTGAGCAGCTACTGGTGTAAAACCAAGCTAGAAAAATTAAAAGGATAAGTAAGACAATCTGATACATAAAAACTGTTCTTTGCTGGTCCTTTCAATCAGCTTGATATGGTTTGTTGGTCTGTTCTGATTTTTTTTGGGAGACCAGAAACAAAGCAGCTTAGGCTGATTTTCAAATGTTTTCATTGTTGTTTTCCAGCAGAGATAATAATGATGTCTGAAATTTAATACATTATTTAATACATGCAATGTAAAATAAAATACATACAAGAGTTTGGGAGGAATATGAAGTTATATAAACCTGAAGACCTACCTGATGCTTCAAGATCACAGGTCTTCCACTCTCTGAGCAAAATAATCTTCTTTTGTGTGTTTTTCCAGCAGCACAGGCCCATTTTGCATTCAAACCTCATTTAGTGTCTCCACGCAAGTTTGCATAATGAGCTGTTGACATATTACTATTAGTCGTATAACACATGCTATATATTCTCACTCAATGATCATCACTCAATTCCTCACTCATCTTAGCAAAAAAGTAACAAAAGCTATCAAATACGTACCACAAAAAACCCTTAATATGTACATTCTGAGAGTGTATTGTAAGTCGCTTTGCATGAAAGCGTCTGCTAAGTGCATAAATGTAAATGTAAAGGAAAATGCTGCATGCACAAGGTTTGAAGTCTGAATGTTTGTTTATTCAGAAAAAAAAATCCTAGACAATGCTTTTTTTTTGTTTTTAAGATACACTGGAAATCTTTTTTTAGATTTAGATATAAAGTGCTAATAACAATAATAAAGTAATGTTTCTAGATAATCAGTGTAAACATTGTGAATACGATCTAGGCTACTTACAATATATATGTGACAAATATATATATGTATTTGTGACAAAACAACTTCACTACTTATATTGGATTTAACATCTTTATTCTAATCTATTTACTAGCATAAACTAGAGTTATTCTGGTTTAACCCTTGTGCTTTGCAGAAAACCAGTCAAAAATAAACAGCCTTTAAAATTACTTGCAAATCTCTTGTTAAGCTATATTATCACCAAAATTTGCAATCAGTCAACTTGTTTTATTCTTTTCATTAACTGATTGATCAGCCTCATTGATCTAAATGTACGCACCTCAGTTTTTAAGTGAAAAAAAGTATTATTTATGGATAATTCTGGAAATATTTACTCAAAAACTGACATTCATAAGCTAAAATTCATCTGTCAGAATGACTGGAACACAACATGAAGGTTAAGAAGGTTTGTGTTTTATCAAAATATTATTCAAAGACGTATACAGCTATAAATAGTAAACTATAAACAAAAATGTCATCCTCTTCTGGCAACTTATTTTCCCTGGCCAGTTTTTATTATCTTTCATTTTTTTCCAGCATCTCTTTCTGTTTTACTTGCCATCTTATTTGAGATCGGAAAGTACTTAGGCCTTGTGTAGCAGACAGACTTTAATGGAGTACAGCATTTCTCAGTTTCCCAACTGAAATCCAGGCCTGAGGTCCAGAAAACTGAAACACACATGCCCTTTGCAAGAACACCCGGCTCCTGGTTTCCCCACCGCGTGTATGTCAAGTTTTGAGAGCTGTTACCCTTCTGCTGGTACCAGTCCAACGTCAGCAGGCTGCGACGCACACCGATCCAGACCCCCTCGTTTATGCTTTCATTTTTCAGAATGTTGACCATCTCTATTTCGGCCGCTTCATTGCTGGGACTGAATAGCTCATCACTTATGAGCATGCAGTACTGATGGGATTCAGGCCAGGACAGAGGTTTGACGATGACGTCAAACTTAGAAGGAACCAATGCACAGCCTAAAGGGTCTAAATGCACAAAAACACAACATGTTTAAGTAAGTACATGAGAACTATAGGCTTAGCATACACTCTTAACAAAAAGTAGTAGTGATGCTACCAAAGAACCATTTATGGCTCCAAAAAGAACCTTTCAGAGAACAATTGTTAAAAAGAACACGCTTAAAAATGGTTAATTGGCTGGAACCTTTCCAGTGCACAAACGTTTAGTTATAGTGGAAAAACTTTCGTTATGATATTAAAATGTTCTTTACACTAAATATCACACATATCAGATCGAGGCATGTTGACATATTACTTTATCTGTTATGTATTTTATTAATTACAATTTCTGTTAGCAAAAACAATGGGTTTGAAAGTTTCAGATGTTATTTTGTGCTTTTTGTTGTTGTTGAATCGTTTTACTGTTTAAATTGTGCTGAAAATCTTAAATGCTTCTGTTAAAATGGAAGGTTTTTACTGCGACAACATGCATTGCTATCATGTCAATGTTCAATGGACTATGGACTTTTTTCCTGTGCAATAACAGTGATAACGTAACACAGGGTGTGTACAGAAATAGACTAATAAAAAAATAATCTAATTTCATAAATAGTATTCTGATAACTAGCTCAACTGACCAGAATCAAGCCTTTACTTTAGATCACCATGCATTACATCTGACATTAAAGTTTTGATAGTTGTCCTGTTTGAGAGGCTATTCAGTTTTTGATTTGTGCAAAAACAGTATGTGAAGCCATAAAATAATATACATATCTAATATACTTTTATTATGTAGGCCCATATATTTTTAAATGTGAATATTGCTTTATGCACATAAAAACAACAAAAATACAGCTAGTTGAGGTCAAAAGTTTCCATATACCTTGCAGAATCTGCAAAAATGATAACTATTTTTACCAAAATAAGAGGAAGCATACAAAATGCATGCTATTTTACTTACCAGAATAAGATATTTCACAAAAAAGGTGTTTACATATAGTCCACAAGAGAAAATAATAGTTACATTTATAGAAATGACCCTGTTCAAAAGTTTACAGAGCAGGACATGTCACATGTCACATATTATTTTATCGGTTATGCATTTTATTAATTACAATTTCTGTTAGCAAAAACAATGGTTTGATATTTTATTATGTTAGTTTGTACTTTTTTTTGTTGTTGTTGATGATTTTTTTTTACTGTTTAAATTTTGCTGAAAAATCTTCTATTAAAATTGGAGGTTTTGAAACGGCATGCATTGCTATTGCGTCACATGGACTTTTTTCTTATGCAATAACAGTGAAAACACAACAGGGTGTGTGCAGTGTTGCCAGATTGGGCGGGTTGGTTTTGAATTTGATTGTGCGGGTAAAAATTAGCTTGGGCGGGTGGACAAAATTTAGGCTGGTTTGGGATCAGTTTGCGGTTTTTAAACATCTAAATTGCATAGGCTAATTGGTTGACAAACAAACCCAAGTCTGCATGTACTGCATCCAATCAATCATCTCAATGTTACTAAACAAATGCACATTGTAGAGGCGGGTCTATGCTGATGTTGGCATCGCCAACGTATGTATAACTGAATTATGATAGTCGGCCGTCGCCATCTTGGAATCGTGTCACTGCACGTCACTCCCGGATAATTGAAAATGGGCAAAGAGGCAGGATGTTGGTGGAGCTGGTTGCTGAAACAGGCTGTGAACATTTTTTTTTCTGCTGTAAAGTTGGGCATTTTAACACGGGGGGTCTATGGGATTGACTTCCCTTCGGAGCTAGTCTTACTGTTTACTGCACTTTGTTATTCTTCTTATTTCATATTTAAGCGACTAATGAACCGGAAGTCTCGTACATTGACAAAAAATGGCTTACTTGCGTGTTGAAAAAATTGGTGAATAGCCTTTGGTTATAATGTGCAACACTGTAAAAACGCCTAAAAAGAATTACGGTGCAACATGAGCAGATCTTAATTTAATGCTGTAATCGACACTTTCTATTCATTTTCACTTTGTTGGCAACAGATCTAATACATTTAATTTGTTTGTGCAGCAGAATTTTTGTCCAATTTGGTGGCATTTTTGCCCCAAGTCCACCTATGCCTGCCATGCTGTGTGCATGAACGAGTGTGAAATACCTGATAATTACTTGGCTTTTTCTAATCACATATATTGGGCAATTTTGCATTTAAATTGCCTTATTCTGACTGCTGACATTGAATGCATGTGTTTTTTCGAGGGTATCAGTTTTAAATTTTTTGATTGCCGTTTTGACAGTGTTTGCTTGCATTTTTTAATCATACTTGGTAACTCTCTTTAATGTATTTGCCGTGATTACTGATTTGATCATTTTACCTTATATCTATATTTACATTATTTTAATAACATTCTAATCACATTATTTTGACCGTTAAAGTTTTGGGCATTTTTTTGTTGGAATGGGCAGGTTTTTTGAGCTTTTGGGCTAAAAATCGTCTATCCAATCTGGCAACACTGGTGTGTGTACAGAAATTAATCAAATAATCAAACTTTATAAATAGTAGTCTGATAACTACACCAACTGACCCTTCGCAAAAACCTGCCCTTCTTAGTTACTATTGCTATGTCAGACAAACAATGCCACTCTAACACTACACATCATGTTCTCATGCAGCTTTATGTCATTTTTTAAGAAATTCAAACAATAAATACAGTTTTGTGGCTCTTTAATGTGTTGTGACAGATCAGTGTATTGCCTTATTAGATCAATCAGCATGTGAACCGATCGTCTTTTCTTATTTACTTAAAGCACGAAATAAACATGAACGAACATCAGAACGTATTTTATTTTAACCACAGAAAGACATCAGTACACCGTTTGTCAAGTTTAAGTCCACCAAAGTTAATCTACTCTCCTGTTTGATCTGTTTGTCGGACAAAATGGCAGATTTTGCGTTATGATTGGTCAGATTGCCTGTCAATTTTCCCCTACTTAAAGGGACAGTTCACCCAAAAATTGACTCAGTCAATACCCTAATTTTATTCCATGTTTTAATAGTAATATCTATATAAACCCGTAAGACCTTTGTTCATCTTCAGAACACAAATTAAGATATTTTTAATGAAATCTGAGAGTTTTTGACCCTGCATAGACAGCAATGCAACTGACACATTCAAGGCCCAGAAAGGTAGTAAGGACATCAATAAAATAGTCTATGTGACATCAGTGGTTCAACCTTAACTTTATGAAGCTACGAGAGTACTTTTTGTGCACAAAGAGGTCAGGGTGAATAATTAATGAAAATTTTTATTTTTGGGTGAACTTTAGAGTCATAGAGGTCAATAGATTAAATTTCTTACCTGGTTTTCCGCTTAAAGCTATAGCTGGGCCTCCATACACGATTGTGCTCTTCTCAAACACATACACGGCGATCTTTGTGGATGGATGCCAAATGACGTGCGTGTCATCAAGTGACACTAACACAGACGAGTACGCCGAATTGGCGATGGGGCTCCATTTATTGGATAAAAGCAAATCACCATCTATGTACACACTATCCCTGTAGTTTGTTTCTGCAATGATTAAGGCCATGGCATCTGTCGAGCTGACAGGCGCTAGGTAGCACGCAGAGAACATATATTGTGCGATCGGTTCAATGATCATGCCTGGAACAACAAGCCTGAGGGAAGCAAGATTAGATGTGGTGATAAACTGGGATCCTAACTGCAGAGACGGAAGGGACAGGAGTTTTGAGGAATAGGCATCCAAAGTGTTCAGTTCTAGATTCCCGCCAGTGGCACTGGTTTTCACTGAGGACGACACATGTAGCCAAAAGTTGCTGGTGTTGAGTATTGAGGGTATGACGAATGAGCTATCCCATAGAGTGTCAGGTAAAAGTTGGTTCAGCACCATGTTGCATCTGCATTCTTCCATTTCCACACATGGATGGGTCAGCATCACAGCCACGCTATATTTAGAATAAACCGCAGTTTCTGTCCCGTTGATTTGGAGCTGGAGAGCGGCGAAGGCACTGAGTGTGTAGGTCTCGTTTACAGGCGTTTTTACAATTGTGACAACATTAATGTTATTCATTCCATTGATAATAACCAGCCTGAAAGACCTATATCTCTTGCTGACATTTTTTGCCGACCGATGAAAAGTATTAATCATCTGGCTGTAATTCAGTGAGGGGATGGTATAAACAGTACCAAGGTTTTTCCTAGGCTGAATGACATTAGTTTGCACACTGTCTCCTTTCTTGCTGATCGACTGAACCACGATGACCTCTGAGCTGCTAATTCTGACAGTCTGAGAAATTGGACCAAATTGGTATATCTCAGTATCCACTGGCAAAGGCACTGTTACGGACTTTCCTGCTTGCAGTGTGTCTGTGTATGTCAAAATTTCTGAGACAAAGACTTCCACCTCAGCGTTGGGAAAGAGAGCAGTGATGTTGAGAGCATTGAATGGACTACGTGGGTAATAGAAGGCTATGTTCTCTGGGAATATTGTGACGAACGTTGTTCCATAGTTGTCCCATGACTGACCTGTTAAAACATGCCTTTTATTAGGCCTCAAGTGGACAAAAACTGTAGTGTATGAAGAACGGATCTATTTAGAAAGAACTAATTATATATTTCTTACCTTGGCCAATCATTGGCGTGAGCAGAAGAATAGTCAGCATGATTTCCGTCATGATTTTAGTCAGTGATCTGAAAAAGAAAAAAAAATCCATGTGAACCCATGTGTCAGTCATGTAAAATACTATTTTATATTTTGCAATATACAGTTCTCATTTTACATCATTTTATACCGGACTAATGTTTTTTTTTTTTTTTAAGTGGACTCAGAAATGTAAAAAACAAAGGCAACAAGTTGCATGTGTGTTTTTTTTGGGGTTTTTTTTACATTTACTAAATACAAACTATCAAATTCCGTCGCTTTTAATCAGCCATCACCGTGACAATTCAATTTAGAATGTTATTTTAAATTGTATCAACTTTTAAAAGGTTCCATGCAAATTGTTCTCTTTATTTACATGGTTTAAATGATCCAATTAATCTAATGAAATGTACAAACCGCATTGACAGGTCACAACACATGGACAGAAAAACACAAACTTGCTCACATCAGCCCACACATATGAACTGACAAGAGTAACTTATCATTTTATGACATGTATATTTACATTTTAAAATCTAAATAATACAACAATATACAGTTGCATCTGCAAAATGTTAATTATTTTACCAAAATAAGAGGGATCATTCAAAATGCATGTTATTTTTTTATTTAGTACTGACCTGAATAAGATATTTCACATAAAAGACGTTTACATATAGTTCACGAAAGAAAATAACAGTTGAATTTATAAAAATGACCCAGTTCAAAAGTTCAAACGCTCACTGAGTCTCCAGAAGGAAACACAATGCATTAAGAGCCAGGGGTGTAAACTTTTGAACGGAATGAAGATGTGTACATTTTTTCTTATTTTGCCTAAATATCTATTTTTTTCATTAAGTACTGCCCTTCAGAAGCTACAGAATATATTTACATGTTCCCCAGAAGACAAAATAAGTTACATTTACCCTGATCTTCAAATACAAATAAAAAACAACAACTGTGGATCATTCAAGGGTATTTTTAAAATCAATTATTTTTTCTTGTGGACTATATGTAAACGTCTTTTATGTTAAATATCTTATTCAGGTCAGTACTAAACAAAAAATAACATGCGTTTTGTATGATCCCCCAGATTTTGATAAAATACATTTACATTAATTTTGTCATACAACGGTTTCTTCAGTATTTATGGAGATTGCTACGCACTGTTATTAATTAATTATTACAGTTAAGCACCGTCAATAATAAGAATTAACTAATAAAAAACCTACTTCGAAATGCTTTAGTAATATAAACTTTTTTTTTTTCTCCCAGGCAAATAGAGTAATCATAACTTCTAAAATAATACTAAAGCATCACGTAGCTATTTCTATTTTTATAATTATTTTCTATGCATCATGTTTTGTACTTCAATACTTATGTAAGCTTCACATAAAGATATTCTTACCTCATAAGCGTATCACTGCCTTCTCACTGAACCAAATCACATCGTGTCGTGTTTCATTTATAGCAAAGCATATTTGTCATTCAAACTCCACGCTCTTTTAACAACTTTGCATAAACTGCCTCAAACCTGCCCCCCCTAAAAACACTTGTAGAAGCAACCATTTACATTCTTAAAAGGTGCTGATAATGAAGAGCAGCCCTGATGAAAAAAAAAACAGCATATGCTGGTAGGTATGTTTTGATGCTGGAATGCTGGTTAGGTAGGTTTTGGTGCTGGTTTAAGCTGGTCCTTTGCTAGTTAATACTGGACCTTAGCTGGTTCATGCTGGTCCTTGACCAGCAACATGACCAGCAAAAACCAGCAAAGGACCAGCTTAAACCAGCATCAAAACATACCTACCAGCATATGCTGTTTTTTTCACCAGGGAGGGAAATCTGATTAGTTTATAACTTGTTCTTTTAACATTTTAACATCACAGTGTGTTTATCTGAACAAGTCAAGGTCACAGGTTATGTGCTAATGTCATTTTTATGTCTTGCAAGAAATTTGTTTTCTTACAGAGCTGAAGAAATAAATAAATAACGCAAAATGTGGGGTGTGATTACTTTGTTGCTTGTGATGTCTCTGTAAAACTACTGCCTGTCGTAACACTTAAATCAGTGATGTGACCATCATACACTAACAAGTATTTATGTTTGAGGTATCCATGGAAGTCTTGTGTTTATTATTGTCCTGAGGCATAGGTTTCGCTTTTGTGGAAGTGCCTAACGTCATATGACTGTAAGTTTCGCTTTTCAGTCTCTTCTGTATAATAACATCTACGCCGTATTCAGATACGTGCAGTTAGCAGACGCCTCCTACACCTTCGGTAAGTTCTTTTTTATTTACTTTAGTATTATTTCTACTTATTACGTAATGCAAATCAAGAACGATATTTGATAGCGGAGGAATTCTGAATTTATTTAAACTGTTGTTGTTTGAAGAAAGTTTCTTGCCTGTCATCTGCATAGTATTATAGTGACAGTGACTTTAAACATAACATGTTTTTATAATATGGAAATGATGTGCTTAAGCATTTGTTTATTTTACAGTTTTTCTCAATTGCTACACTATAACCAATCTTTTGAACTAAAATTTCAAAACCATAATGCCCTTTTTCAAACAGCACACCCATTTCCCTGAACTATAAACACTATTACATCTGAATAATTTGAAAATTATTTGTTATACTTTCACAGCAAGTAAAGACTTATTGCTAAAGTTAGTGACAACCATTTTGTCAACATGGGAGTCAGAGGACTGAAGACATACATTGAAAGCAGCAACAGAAATGATTTAAGAAGCTGGCCTTTTAGAGACAAACAACTAATAATCGATGGATGTAATTTATACTACTGCCTGTACTTTGGCTGCAATTTGGATCAGATGCATGGAGGAGACTATGATGCCTTTGAGGAGATGATCACACGATTCTTTGAGAACCTCAGAGCCTGTGACATTGAGCCTTATGTTGTACTTGATGGCGGTGCTGACCATACTAACAAAAAACTGGACACTCTTATGGAACGACATCAGGACAAAATAAATTCAGCCTTTGCTCTGTCAGTGGGAAAAAAAGGGAAGGTCCTTCCTATTCACATTAAAGATGTCTTCACACAGCTTCTTCGCAAGCTCAGGGTACCGCTGGTTCAGTGTCTTGAAGAAGCTGATTGGGAAATCGCGGCTTTGGCGAAAGAATGGAACTGTCCGGTTTTGTCTGATGACAGTGACTTCTATATTTTCAACCTTGAGGCGGGACTCCTGCCAATTGCACATTTCCAGTGGGAACACGTGAAAGTGGACAGAAGGACAAACAAAAAATTCATCCAAGCCAAACACTTTACAGTAAGCAAGTTCTGTGCATCTTTCAATATGAACGCTGACCTTCTACCAGTCTTCGCCTCCATCTTAGGTAATGATTATGTGAAGCTTCAAAATATCAAAAACCTGGATTGGGAGAAATACGCAAAACCTGGCATGGAGAATACCCATATTGATGGGTTGCTTAACTGGTTATCCCAGTTTCCAAGGCCAGAAGCAGCTGTAAGTGCTTTGCTCAAACTAACAGACCACAAAGAAAAAAACCTTGTCCAAGAAGCACTACACAATGGAATCCAAGAGTACAAGCTCATCTCTGGCTATCTTGCCCAGTTCTTCCGCTCAAAGACGATTCCTCGTACTGCTTATACAGGTCCTCTGCAAATTCTACCTGAACAGACCTTGAGGCTTCTCCTTGATGGAGAGATGAGCTCCCTCGTTATCGATACACTGGTACATCAAAGGGTTTCCTTGCCACCCCAGGTTGAAGATTTCCAGCTCCCCTGTAGCAGTGAAACCTCTCGTCCCATACGCCAGGTGATTTATGGGTTACTGTTGTTGGGAGAACAACAGACAGGTAAACCCATTAAAACATTACCTGGTGCAAGCAAGCCCTATGTAAAGGAATATAGCAGACTACAGTTAAACCTAAACAGTCAGAAAGTTGAAGCCATAAAGACCAAGGTGATGGAAGGACTTCAACTGGAAACAGTATGGGAGGTAATGAAGATGTCTTAGCACTCTCGCACTTTTGAAGTGTATTGAAAGTGTTTGTTTTACAGTATTTGTCATTCTAATGTTTATAGGTACCACATGACGTGCAACTTCAGGTGCTCCTGGACACTTTGGGTGTGTCGTCTGAGATGTTAAGAGAGATCCCACATGCTCTTCAGCTGCAAATGCTTGTGACACGTTACTGGCTAGTAAACGCACAGCCATCGCCGTCCAAAGTGCATCTTTGGGGCTTGCTGCTGGGAATGGTCTATGGAAAGGTCAGCTGTACATCTCAAACACAAAAAGGTATTTAAGTTATCATAAATCTTTATCTTGTGACGATGTTGTTCGTTTTAGCATGCAATAAAATAATAAAGCAACCTCAGGTGCCACCATTGTCAAATAATGGACAATGATTACATGCCATTGGAAAAAAGATAAAAACTATGCTGAGGTTCTTAATGTGTGTGTTAAGCCAGTATGTAACAAAGTGTGATTACATGTTATTTTTTGGTTTGGGGATTTAGACAAGCTGTTGAGACTTAAGAATCTAAAAAATGGTCAAAGGAGGATGCATCCAGATCATGAAACGGCTCATCTGTACAGCCAGTGGCAGTCCTGCCTGAAGTGGAGTCTCTGTCTCAATTGTTTACTGTGTTCTCCAGTTCCTGAACCAGAGGTTGCACGGTAAATATACAACCTTGAAAGGTTTCACTCATTATTTGATAGTGTTTATCCTGTTGATTTACTTTATTACAAATCCTGCTTCCTGATTGAATTTAAAGAATTTAAAACTCTTGATGGACAAAATGAATCATATAAGATTCTTGTTTTACTAAAGGAGACTTATTATGCCTCTTTTTACAATATGTAAGTCAGGTGGCCCCAGAATGTGTCTGTTAAGTTTCAGCTCAAAATACCCCAAAGATAATTTATTAGATGATTTTGAAAACACACTGTTTTTGTGCAAGGCTCTTTAAATGCAAATGAGCTGCTGGTCCCCGCCCCGTTTTCCTGAATATGGCTGTGCCTTTACAGCTCCTACCTGGTATAGACCAATTATCTGTTTGTAAACATTCGGGATGTGCACGCAGCATGGTTGCTGAAAACCCGGGTAGGGATAAGCTTTACGGCTAGAGAATTACACGTTGTTGCGCTTTTGTAAAATAATGAAAGAAAACAGAATATCTGCCTCTCTGTTTCTGTGAACTTGAGCGAGAAACTTCAAAACTCTGTGTATACTTGCCTTACAGACATGAAAAAAATATCTAGAGAGTGAAATGTCTACTTTTAAATGAAGCAATTCAAATAGAAAACAAATATTCTCAAATTACGTAATCTGTATGAAACATGCTTACAGGCGCATCACAACTGTGGAGATGATGAGTGAGTGTCGCCGACTTCATCTTATAAGCCGAAAAAAAGAAAGCACTTGTTTATCAACAAATTATTAAAATGTTAATGCAGTTACACTGGTACACTGTTGTCGCTTGCAAAAACTAAATAGCGGCACCGTGAATGGAAATTAAGGGGCGGTAATATCAGAATAAAATCTCATTTCTACATCATTGGAAAGCGAAATCTGAGTGGCTTGTTTTTTCACATTTGCAGACTCACCAAATCAGTTACTGTGTTGTCCTTTTTCACATTTTCTGGGTTGGTAGGTGCACTGGGGAGTCGATTATAGCACTTAAACATGGAAAAAGTCAGATTTGCATGATACGTCTCCTTTAAAAATAAATAAATAAATAGACCTCTACATAATACATAATATACTGTATGTACATATTACCATTTAAAATTTGGAGTTAAGTTTCTTTTTTTTTAAAGAAACTAATCATTTGAATTAGGAATGATGCATTACATTGATTAAAAGTGACGGAGGACTTTTAAATTCACAAATAAATGTTGTTCTTTTAAACTTTATATTCATCAAAGAAATCAGCATATTAGAACGGTTTTTGAAGCATCATGTGACACCGGAGTAATGCCTGATGAAAATTCAGCTTTGCCACCACATGAATAAATATTTTAAAGCATATTAAAATAGAAAACTGTTGCATTCAAGGATAAGTCCACTTCCAGAACAAAAACTGACAAATAATGTACTCACGTCTTTTTTTCTTCAGCCGTAAAGAAATTATGTTTTTTGAGGAAAACATTTCAGGATTTTTCTCCATATAATGGACTGGTATGGTGCCCCGATTTTGAACTTCCAAAATGCAGTTTAAATACGGCTTCAAACGATCCCAACTGAGGAAGAAGGGTTTATCTAGCAAAATGATTGGTTATTTTCATTAATAAAATACAATTTCGTCTTGTCTTGCTCTCCCTGAACTCTGTGTATTCTGGCTAAAGACAGTTAGTGTATGTCGAAAAACTCCAATCGTATTTTCTCCCTCAACTTCAAAAATCATTTCAATATCATCCTACATTACTGCAGAAGTACTGACCCAGTCTTTGCAAAGTGAATATGCAAAGATAATTACATACCCTCAACAAAAAAGGTAAAACAGCGATATAAGATGATTTTGAAGTTGAGGGAGAACATGAGATGGGAATTTTTCGACATATACCCTAACTGTCATGAACCGGGAAAAAAAAACAGTTCAGGCAGAGCGAGACAAGACGAGCGTTTAACATTAAAAAGTACATAAATTGTATTATTTTTATAAAATTACCCAATTGTTTTGCTAGATAAGACCCTTCTTCCTCAGCTGGGATCATTTACAACTGCATTTGGGATCATTTGAAGCCGCATTTAAACTGCATTTTGGAAGTTCAAAATCGGGGCACCACATCGGTCCATTATATGGAGAAAAATGCGGAAATGTTTCCCTCAAAAAACAATTTCTTTATGGCTGAAGAACAAAAGACATGAACATCTTGGATGACGAGGGGTGAGTACATTATCTGTCAATTTTTGTTCTGGAAGTCTCTTTTAAAAAAACCTGATCCCAAACTTTTGAATGGTAGCGTGTATATATAATGTGTTGCACATGAATACTAAATGTGTTGTTCTCATGTTGTTTAGGTTGTACCGTGGAACACTGGTGCACCAGGTTGTTGGCGAGCTCAGGAGAGGCATCAGTCTGGACTCTCTGCTGGTGAGGGGCTCAAGTACCGAGCGGTTCTTCAAACAGCTGAAGGATGCAGTTGTGAGCTTGGTGGGTGAAGACTTAATCAAGACCATGAGAACCGGGCTCGAGCGCAGAGATGCTGAGAAAACACACAGATACTACAACGGCCAGAATCAGCCTATAGATGAACTAAGCAGTTGGATTGAAAATCGAATGTTTGAAATTGATGACGATGATGATGATCTAAAAGAGAACAGGAGTAAAGCAAAGAATCACAAGACTGAATTACCTGACATTTCCTGCACCATCCGTACCAGACACAAGGCTAAAGCTCGCAATGGCAATCATTCCTCTAAAAAATATGAGAGGGTATGCTTTGAGACCTTAATGGACTTGTAAAAACAACAACAACAACAAAAAAAACATGTTTGCACTTATAATGGAAATGACATGGTAGACATGCTACCAGAAAAAAATGACAGCTTGTCTACTGTATATCACAATCATCATGCACAGTCCTGTTTTTGAAGTCATGTATTATGCATTGATAACCTCATTTAAACTAAAAATCATTATGATATTTTCGCATTAAGATGTTGGACTTTGGGATTTTGGTGAATTAGACTGGTGGTCAATGCAAATTCACTCTACTCAGGAAATTTTATGTAACATGAGGTTCTTAATTGAAGTGTTAAATTATTATGCTATTTTAATCTTTCTTTTGTGTGTAAATAATATTATAGATTTCTATATCACTGCATAACACAAGAAGCGTTATATATCAAATCTAAACCGTTTGATTTTTCGTATTATCACCGTATGTAAACCATCCTATTGCCTAGTGCTAAACTGTTAAATGTTATCAACATTATGGATTTCAATGATCTGAAAAGAATAAAAATAGACTTGACCTGAAAACAGTGCATGTGTTCCATTGTTTTCCAAAATGCATAGTTAAATCATCAGATTAACAACATTTTTTAAATTTGTAAAAATTTTATTGTACAATTGTGTTCTGAAATGACCACAACAGATTACTGGTTTCAGCTGTGCAAACCACAATAAAATAAATACAATCTTAAAAATAGAAAAAAAACCATCAAAAATTAAAAAAAATAAGCTTTTACCTATCACCCTTCATTTAAAATTTTTATACTGTTTAATATCAGTGTATTACATTGTTTGTTTTCAAAGCAACAGCAATGCCAGAAAACCGAACGGGCAGAAAAGGAATCTCACCAATTAATAAATATGGACAACGTGATCATAAAGAACCACTATCTGCAATACAAAGGACAAATGTAATCGCATACTGCAAAAACTCAAGTGTATCATCTGTAGCTGTACCTTATGAACAAGATACAGAGTTTTGGCAGATGGGTATAAGACAATGCCGGTGGGGTGCACTGAGGTTTTTCGGCATGGGTTAGTGTCGAACATTTCTGTACATCCAACATAAGCATCCACTTAACCGACAACTACATCATTATATCTTCAAAGTACTAAGCATTCACCTAACCGAGCTCCAAGCAGGTAGGAAAATAAATAACACTTTAGGAAAAGCCAAAGTAAAGTGAAAAGGCAAAAGCATCTTATTTCAGACGGCCCTAATACCAGTGTATTAACATAAGGAAAGGAGCAATATAGCATTGATACTATGTAAATAGAGAGGGACTGATACAAGCCAGTTGTATTAATCGAATAACTAATAGTGCATGTACCTTGTAGGTCATCATAAAGTAGGACCCTGTAATCTCGAAACACCATCATATTGTGGGATCCTGTATCTTCAAATAGGAAGTCATTACAAAAAGCAGATTATGAGAAAGACTTTGCAGTGCTTTGCCGTCAATCAGAATCGAAACAGTGCCTGTTTCACGGTGTTATGGCACCCGTGCCGCTGTAAGTACATTATGTGACGATTATGAACATCACACCTCGAGTGTCTGAAGTATGAAGTATGAAATGGTCCGTTTTACAAAACACTGGACCTTCCTTCTCTAATGCAAAACAAATGATTATTCAAACACAATTTGGAATCTGGAATGCAGAAAGGCATTGTTCCACAAACCTCTAACCAGAAACGCTTAAACGAAAGAAGATTTAAAAGACACAAAATCCTTTTAATAATAATTATAATAATAATAACAATAATGTTAAAAAATAAATCATAATACATCCCTTAAATCATGAATTCAGTACAGCCACTGTATGGACAGATACAGTATCTCATAAATAAAGTTTGCCCAGATGCTATGGGAAGTAGTACAGTCACAAAGCAGCACACCCGAAGCATCTCCACGGGCGAGAGCGCTGATTTCAGTCAGGACCAGTTCATTGCTCCGCAGTCAGCTCCTGACCTTCAAAAAGGAACTGTACATACAGGTCGGACCCGACTGATCGCTGCCTTTGATAGTTTTGTATGGGATGAGACCGGCCCGAGCGACATTCCAAAACCACGTGAACCCAGCCCCACCCTCCACAGGACACAATGTGCGTCATACGTCATGGAAATCATCAGTGTCTGCCATCTTTTCTCCACCTCTGAGTCTCTCTAATTTCTTTATGACTTCTGATACCACGCACACAGAAGATGTGAGCCCCACCAGGAACAGCAGATCTGCACGGAGAGGACAGTGCGTGAATCAGTCAATGAATCACGTGAAGCACGCACATTCAAAACACAATACGTGCTTGAGTGAAATGGCAATAAAACACACAAACAAGAAATGTTTTGTTCATGTTAACAAGAATTTTACATTGCAAATTATTTTCAGCTTAACAATTTAAGTAAAAAGCTTTAGCTTTAATGACAGCAGTATTCAAAAATCCAGTTAGAGTAAAGGCTGAGAAATGTTCTATAGGATTGTTGTTATTGTTAATTAAAACTGAACATACACTACCAGTCAAAAGTTTTTGAACAGTAAGATTTGTAATGTTTTTTTTAAAGAAGTCTCTTCTGCTCACTAAGCCTGCATTTATTTGATTCAAAATACAGCAAAAGCAGTAATATTGTGAATTTTTGTTTTTGATTATTTAAAGTAACTGCTTTTTATTTGAATATATTTTAAAATGCAATTTATTCCTGTGATCAAAGCTACATTTTCAGCATCATTACCCCAGTCTTCAGTGTCACATGATCCTTCAGAAATCATTCTAATATGCTGATCTGCTGTTCAGGAATCATTTATTATTATTATTATTGTTATCATCATCAATATTTAAAACAGTTGAGTACATATTTTTCAGGATCCTTGATGAATAGAAAGCTGCAAAGATCAGCATTTAACTGAAATAAAAAGCTTTTGTAGCATTATACACTATACCGTTCAAAAGCTTGGAGTCAGAATAATTTTTAGAACAATATATTTAGAAATTATAGAAATTAATACTTTTATTTAGCAACTGTGCAGTAATGATGATAAAGACATTTATAATGTTACAAAAGATTTCTATTTCAGGTAAATGCTGTTCTTAAACTTTCTATTCATCAAAGAAACCTGAAAAAAATTCTACTCAGCTCAGCAGTTTTCATCACAATAATAATAAATGTTTTTTTGAGCAGCAAATCAGAATATTAGATTGAGTTCTGAAGGATCATGTGACTGGAGTAATGCTGCTAAAAATTCAGCTTTGAAATCACAGGAATTATTACATTTTAAAATATATTCAAATAGAAAAGGGTTCCTTTAATTAGTAAAAATATTTCAAAATTGTACTGTTTTTGCTGTACTTTGGATAATTTTTTTTTTTTTGGCTGGTAGTGTATTAAAAAAATGAATAAAAATGACAAAAGCATGTACAACTTCCTAAATTACAATGACAATTGAAAATAAATGTAAAAGCCAATTTAAAATGAATAAATACTATGATAGTATATGGATTAGTTCACTCCTGAATTTAAATTTCCTCATAATTTCCTCATATTGCACTAGCTCTGCGATGCATGAAGTCATAGACGTGAAGTATGTAATCACGTTTTAAAAAGTCACGCTCTGTTAGTTCTTTGTCTGTGTACTCCGAGTTAAAAAGGTAGGGTACGGCGAAAAACATCTCATTTTCCCCAACTTCAAAATCATCCAACATTGGTTTACCTTTTTTTGTAAAGGGCGTATGACTTTCTTTGCAAGTATGCTTGTCAGTGTCATGTGGCACCTTTCCAGCGCCACTATGTAATGCATGAAGCCGTGGATGCAGAGCTAGTGCAAGACAAACATTTGTGGTTAAAATGTAAATTTATTTATTTTTTTAGAAAATGACTGATTGTTTTACTAGATAAGACCCTTATTCCTCGGATGGGATTGTGCAGAGCCCTTTGAAGCTGCATTGAAACTACAATTTGTACCTCTAACCTGCTTATCCCCACTGAAGTCCACTATATGGAGAAAAATCCTGGAATGTTTTCCTTAAAAACCTTAATTTCTTTTTGATCGAAGAAAGACGTGAACATCTTGGATGACATGGGGTGTGTAAATCAGGACATTTTTAATTCTAGAGCAAACTAATCCATAAAAAAGCTAAAATAACACTCCTTCAGGATGATTTGCAAATGTTCTAGAGAACATCTTGTGGTTCAGTAGAAGCACAGAAGTAACAGATTGTCTGTACAAGAAGTTTTCATGACCAATGTTAAATATTTGCTTGCTTTATGTGACCTACAAACAGTGCAGAATCTATTTCTTCTGCATTTTACACAACAATTTTGGGCTCTACTATACATGATGTGAAAGATGTACTGTGGTTTCCTGTTTGTTGGTTGCATACCTAAAATGCTGAGGCTCTCAGTTTGAAAGACCTTCTGTAGAGGAGGGAAGTAGATGACGAGGAGTTGGCCCATGATAGAGCCCAAAACAGCATAGCAGAACATCCTGTTACTGCATAAGCCCATCTCATGCACCATCCGTGTCTGTAGAATGACAAAACAGTGATGAATCGCTGACATAAAACTAGAGCCCTATGAAATCCGTTTTATTTTTTCCCAAATTCCGTTTTTCCATTTTAATTTTTCTAGATTTCATTTTTTTCCGTTTAAATTTTTCTCAAGTCCTTTTTAATGGTTAAATTAAATTTTATTAATCAAAGAGCATGGTTAATTAATTAAAATCATGAAACGTATACAATTTCACGTCAATTTAATAAAAGTTCAACAAAAATTACATGTTTAGGGTCCTATGAAATGTTTTATTTTTTCTCACCAAATGTTTTATTGTTATATGTTTTAGCATGTCTAATTATTTGAATGCATACTTAATTATTCAAATTCTTAAAATAGCCTTATGAAAGTTTTTTTTTTTTTTTACCCTCAGAAATTCTGTGTTGTGTATGTAAAATGTTCTGGTTATCAAATGAAGGTAGAAAACATTAATTTAATTTATCTTTGAATTATTGAAAATTAAGCAAACTTTTTTTTTTGGCAAAAAAGGGGAATTTACTATTAAAATTAAAACATGGAAAAAAATAAAACATTATACCCTTAAAAATAATGTTTCATTTTAGTAGTGGTAGTAATAGTAGTAGTATATTTCTGGCACAATGTCTTCAAGTTAAACCTGACTTTTATTTTGACAGGTTGCCGTGTCTACTTTTACATTTCTGTGTGTATATGACATGATGGTAATTTGCCTAAAATGGAACGGTCAAATGCTGAAATCACCGCGAGGCGCGAGCGTCACGCGTGCTTCAGTGTGTGTAGTAAACAAAACCGCTCATCTGCTCCATTCATTAAAACAGAGACACGCAGAACATGCAGGATTCACATTTAAATGGTATTTCTGCTGCGTAATATTTACAGATACTAGTCCAAATTGTGGTTTGATTTAAGTGTAATGACCTACTTTTGATTAATTCATTCAAACTTTGACAAATTCCGTGACATTCCACGTTATTCAGTAAATTCCGTTTTCATGACTGGATTCCGTGATTCCATCCGCGTTTTCCGCATCGCGGAAATCATAGGGCCCTATAAAACCCATGCTTAAACACTAATCGAAGCAAAATGCACTTTAAACAACAAGACTCATAATCCCTACAGCAGGTGGCAGTGTTTAAGATCCTGCTCCCCCCAAAGTCTTAATATGTCCCATAAGAAAGTAAACAGGAAACATGCATTTTGTTCATTATAGTGATGCTTATACCTGTGATCGCGAACTGAGAGCGTTGAACATATCGAAGAACACAAAACATGTAAACGTCATGGTGGTGTCCCGTGGGGTGATCTCATTGTCCCGCAGCTGGAAAAAAAAAAAAAAAAATATTAGACTAAAAGGAAATGGTGAGGGAAAAAAAAAAAAAAAAAAAATCTAGGACATGCTTTTATGGTTTCTTGTAAAGCTTTTGGCATTGCTCCTGCAGCTTCAGGAGGCAATTATTTCATCAGACTTAATGTACCTCATTATTACTACATTTTTCACAATGGTTTCGATGTTACTTTACCCAGAAAAAAACAACACTTATTAATTTTACAGCTCTCGTTTAAAGTGTTTCTAACCAATTAGAGGATAGACAAGGTAATAGCACTTGTGTACCAAGGCTCCATATTAATTCTCAAGTCGACAAACCAAAAAAAACACCACACAGTTAATATATAAACATAGTTGCATGATGCCTCTAAAGCAAAAACAAGGCGCAGTGCAAACAAATCACTTAGTCATTTACCTAATGGCCTGTTTTGAATATATATGGAACACAAATGAAAAAACAAAGCAGAACACAAATGTTCAGGAACGGCTCATCTGATGAACACTGCCTACCTCTCTCCAGAACACGAACAATGTGCCGCAAACAATGATGAAGGACGACACCAGGACTTTCACTATCAGACTGCGTGTGATGATGCTGTCTCGGACGTTGCGTGGAGGTTTTCTGATCACGTCACGATCGACAGGCTCTACTCCCAAACTAGGAATAAAAAACTCGAGTTCATTCTCATTCTGATAGAAGCAGTGTTCAGTGTTTTTATACTAAAATTGCAGTCCTGATCAATGGCGGTGATAAATCTGTTGGTAATCAGTTTATTACCTCTGGGCTGGCGGTCCGTCCATAATGATGTTGATCCAGAGGATTTGCATGGCATTCAGAGGGTTGGGGAAGTTCATAAGCGTTGCCAAGGAGATGAGGGTGAGGGCAGCAATGCTCCTAAGGAAGAGATAATTTCAACAGCATTTATAACCTGGATAAGTATCTTATTAAATATAAATGCACACTGCCATTTAAAAGTTTGGATCAGTAAGATTTTTTTTTTTTAATGATTTCTTCTGCTCATCAAGGCTGCATTTATTTGATTATAAATACAGAAAAAATTATATTGTGAAATATTACTGCAATTTAAAAAAATATTTTTTCTATTTTAATTTACTTTAAAATATAATTCATTCCTGTGATGCAAAGCTGAATTTTCAGCATCATTACTCCAGTTTTCAGTGTCACATTATCTTTCAGAAATCATTCTAATATGCTGATTTATTATCAATTTTGGAACACAGCTGTGATGCTTTAATTTTTTTGGAACCTGTGATCATTTTTTCAGAATTTCAATAAAAAGTTAAAAAGAACAGCATTTATTTAAAATATCAATATAAAATATTTATATAAAAATCTCTTCTAACAATATGTCTTTACAATCACTTTGTATCAGTTTAGCACATCCTTGCTGAATAAAAGTATTAATTTCTTAAAAAAAAAAAAAAAGATTTTTTTTATTTAACCCAAAGCTTTGAACAGTAGTGTATATTGTGTGTATATTGTATTTTATATTTATTTTAAATTAATGCTGTTCTTTTTAACTTTTTATTCATCAAAGAATCTTAAAGTTTCACAGTTTCCAAGAAAATAAAAAGCATCACAACTGTTTCCAACATTGATAATAAATCAGCATATTAGATGATTTCTGAAGGACCATGTGACAGTGAAGACTGGCGTACTGATGCTATTTTACTGATGATATTTTAAAGTATATTGAAATAAAAAAAACATTATTTTAAATTGCAATAATATTTCACAATATTACCGTTTATATATACACATACATATATATACACATACACTAGTCAACATTTGAAGTGGATCAAAACCTATATATATGCAAATTAGAATATTAGAATTATTTCTGAAGGATCATGTGATACGACTGAAAGTGTGATAAAGACTGGAATAACATCACAGGAATAAATCACATTTAAAAATATATTAAAACAACAAAAAGTGTTAAAATTATCATAATGTCACAATATCCACATTTTTTTACAGAATTTTTGATCAAATTAATACAACCTTGGTGAGCATAAGAGACTTACCAACCGAAAAATTTTACCAACCCCAAACTGAAAGGTAGTGTATTCATAGTAATCAAACTAAAGCTAAGACACATTAAAAATACATTTTTGTGACTATGGAGCACCACACAATATTTAAAAATCACATTGTTAAATATTTAGGGTTGTTTTAATTCATGATTTCAACATTAGTGCCTCTGTCTGTGAGTCTCCACCAGAAAAAATGGTGTAATAATAAAAAATGAGGACACTAGATCCCCAGAAAAATCCATTTTAAGCTCATCTAGACTCAATCTTCAGAGCAACTAAAAACAGCACAACCCATTTGGCTTCACATACACACATAAATATAAAAAGAAAACTTTGTCTTTATTGATACAAAATGAGAGCATGCCAACTCACGTGCTCAGCTGAAAGCGCACAAAGTTCTTAATGTTGTTATAAATCCCTTTCCCCTCTTCAATAGCAGACCTAGAGTGAGAAACAAAGGCTTGAGAACATGTGTAGACCTCACTAGTCCTCACAAGTCTGATAAAGGCAAAAAAGCATATGCTTACATGATGGTTTGAAAGTCGTCGTCTACCAGGATCATGTCTGCTGCCTCTTTGCAGACATCAGTGCCAGTCTGACCCATTGCTACACCGATATCCGCTGCCTTCAGAGCCACCGCGTCATTGACACCGTCTCCCGTCATTGCGACAACTGCACCGATGTTCTGTAAGGACTGAAGCCAGAAAGAGCACTCTAAGAAACATATGGACATTACATGTGGAGTATGATTACAAACAATCTGTTTGCTGCACTCACCTTGACGATCTTTAACTTGTGTCTAGGGCTGGCTCTGTAGAATACCACTATCTGTGGAGCCGAGTTACAAATTAATTTCATGGCACTTCTAATAACAGCTCTTTTATACACATTGGCAGATACAAATGAGAAAAAGTGTTATGTTCAAGATTCAATTATTGCATTAATCTATTTAAAACACTGTTTTTACTATTAGTCAAAAATTAAAGTTAAACCTTGTGTGCTACAGACTGCCTACAAAACACTTGTGGACTTGAAAACTGTCCAAACCCCAACTGTGAGTCTTTTGGATGGTAGTGCAGAGAAGAAGCTTATAGTGTATTA
Source organism: Labeo rohita (assembly GCF_022985175.1). Taxonomy (NCBI): domain Eukaryota; kingdom Metazoa; phylum Chordata; class Actinopteri; order Cypriniformes; family Cyprinidae; genus Labeo; species Labeo rohita. The sequence continues at coordinate 8,557,922 of NC_066884.1, read as the reverse complement.
AAGTGTGTTCGTACCCTGGGCACTATCTGAGAGAGATGCTGGAGGTCCATCTGGTCGACTTCATCTCCAGACAGAGATTGAGAACCTTTGGTATAGAGGCCCAGACGACTTGCTGCGGTTAAGAGAGGCAACAGAATAAATATATGCAAGTATGTTATTTATTGATTAATAAGTAGATTCAGAATTGATTCAAACCAGTGTTACTTTAGTGTAACTGAGATACTATCATAGTATGCACATTTTGAAAGTTTTTATTTTTAATTCCCCTCTTTCAGTTTAGTTACAAAGTTTTTTGTTAGTTACAAAATTTTGCTGTTGTCAATTGTAACCAGTGTCATTTTAGTATAATTGAGATACTATTATAGTATCCATATATTTTGAAATAGTTTTTTTTTTCTCATTTAGGTTAAAAAGTTTTAGTAATTTTGCTGTTGTCATTTTCATTAGTTTTAGTTTTTTTTCTAAATAGTTTTTATTACTTACTTTAGTTTTACTTCTTACACTTGATTTAAACCAGTGTTATTTTAGTATAATTGAGACACTATTGCAGTATGCAAATATTTTAAAATAGTTTTTATTTTTATTTCCCGTTTTCATTTTAGTTATAAACTGCTAATAATTTTGCTGTTTTCATTTTTAATAGTTTAATAGTTTTTTTTTTTTAAATACTTGTAATTATTTTAGTTTAATTTTTTACACTTGATTTAAACCAGTGTTATTTTAGTATAACTGAGATACTATTATAGTATGCATATTTTTTTAACTGTATTTTATTTTTATTTCCCATTTTTATTTTAAATAGTTATAAGGTTTCATTTTTTAGTTATAGTTTTTCTCTAAATTGTAATAATTTTACTAAATATTTATTTTTATTTCCCATTTTCATTTAATCTATGAAATTTAAGTTATTTTGCTGTTGTCATTATTAGTTTTAGTTTTTTCTAAATAATTATTTCTGTTTTATTTTTTACACTTGATTCAAACCAGTGTTATTTTAATATAATTAAGATAATATTATGAAACAGTTTTTATTTTTATTTCCTGTTTTTTTTTGTTTTTTTTTTTTAGTTATAAAGTTTTAGTAATTCTGTTGTTTTCATTTTTATTTGTATTTTTCCTAAATAGTTTTACACTTGATTCAAAGCAGTGTTATTTTAGTACAATTGAGATACTACTATAGTATGCATATATTTTAAAATAGTTTTTATTTGTATTTCCCATTTTTATTAGTTTTATTAGTTTTGTTTTTTCTAAATCGATTTTATTAATAATTACAGTTTTATTGAATTCATCAAGAAATGCTGAATTCTGACAACTAGCTGAAAGAAAATATAATAATTTATGGTTTGTTTTAACAAACTATAACAACCCTAATTCGATGAGTAGAAAGAAATTGTAGAATTGACTTGTTTTCATGAATAATGTTACAATAATTGTTCAAAAATGTGATTCAACAACTTTACAAAAGTGATTTGTAATGTATTCAACTGCTGTAGTATAAAATGTAAGCAAAAATTGTTTATACTAATAATAAAGTTTAATTTATTATGTATTATAGTTTTCCTGTGTGTTTATTTACAGCAAGACACCTTTATTTACAGAATCTGACTTGTAGTTTTGTTTTTATTTTAACAAAAATTGGTACCCATATTTCACAGGCCTAAAATGTGAGATGTAGGCCTAAATGATATAAATCGGGGATCCTCAAATCTGACCCACGAGATCCACTTTCCTGCAGAGTTTAGCTCTAACCCTAATCAAACACACCTAAGCAAGCTTATCATTGTCTTCAGAATCTTCAGTGTTGGAGCTAAACTCTGCAGCGCATTGGCCCTCCAGGGCAAGATTTGAGGAACCCTGATATAAATCGTTAAAGATGGAGAGACGAGCACTGTGACCAAAAAAAAAAGATAACATAGTTTAATGTCATACCAATTGACACTGCAGTCTCTTTTGAATCCCCTGTGATCATCTTCACCGCCACTCCAGAGCTGATCAGCGTCGCCACAGCCTCTTTCACTCCTGCTCTGGGAGGGTCGATGATGCCCACCAGCCCCAGGAAGGTAAGAGAGCCCATCTCAGATCCAGCAGCAAATGCCAGCACTGCCAGAGGACAGGACAACATCATCAGCTGCTGCCAAAATCTGCTTGATCTCAATATTACTGTGCCCTCCATGAAATGCCTTTAATTAAAGGAAACTAATAGAGAGGAATGTCAATATGCAAAAGCACTTCCACGTCCTCAGAGATGCCTTAATCTTATCAAAACAAGCCAAATGACATGCAGACAGCTGTAAGCTGGGAAAGACTTGCCAGGGTGCAACTGAGGAGACGCCATTAGAGCTGACAGAAAAACATTTGGGTGTCATTTCAAAGTTATGTATGATTTGAACATGGCAGGAGAGCTGTTTGACATTAAGCCACAGCCTGGGAACCCAAATGAGCAGACTTTTATGTACTGAACTTTTCAGAAATGCTCTTAAGAGTAGTATAAGCGGTGACTGTTAGTAGGTTAGTAGGAAAAAATGTAGTACATCAGAGCTTTACATAAAGAAGCTAGTAGTAACTTTCAACACAGTACAAGCTATATTCTTACGTATTGACAGGTAGTTCACCCAAAAACATCACTGTTGAACCACTGGTTTTGAATGTGTCAGTTGCGTTGCTGTCTATGCAGGGTCAGAATGCTCTCGGATTTCATCAGTAATATCTTAATTTGCGTTACATAGATGAACGAAGGTCTTACGGGTTTGGAGCTACATGAGGGTGAGTAATTAATGATAGAATTTTCATTTTTGGGTGAACTATCCCTTTAAGTATCATAAAAGACAAGCAATGTGAACCCATAATGCCATTACAACCGCTGAATCAGCTAACTGTGTGCCTATAAGGGTAATACAGCAGGCCATTCTCATTTGTTATTAAATAAGATGACTTGCTATAACAATGCCTTCAAAAGTTTAGACATGTAGTCCATCAAATGTTTCAAACGTATAATAGCTTCTGTACCTCCACAATAATGAGTTTCAACATTCGTAATGTGATGCAACAAAAAAAAATAAAATTGGGCTGATGGTTTTTGCTCAACTACAAATCACACTGGCCCAAATTGCATTTATATATATATATATATATATATATATATATATATATATATATATATATATATATATATATATATATATATATATACAGGGGTTGGACAATAAAACTGAAACACCTGTTTTTTTAAAAACAATTAGTACGTTGTTGAGCCTTTTTGTGCCCAATGCAGCATCATTTCATCCTGGGAATGACAAATATAAGTCCTGCACAGTAGCCAGAAGGATTTTAAGCTATTCTCCTCTTGCAAAAAAAAAAAAAAAAGTGGCCAGGTCACTACGTGATGCTGGCGTAGGAAAACTTTTCCTAACTCGCTCTTCCAAAACATCCCTCAATAATATTCAGATCTGGTGACTGTGCAGGCCATGGGAGATGTTCATCTTCACTTTCATGTTCATCAAACCACTCTGTCACCAGCCTTGTTGTGTGTATTGGTGCATTATCATCCTGATACAAGGCACTACTTTCAGGGTACAATGTTTGATCCATTGGGTGCACATAGTCAACCTTCACTCTCTGCTCTTACTGGTGCAGTGTGCAATCAGTGAAGATAGGCCACCAGGCTGTGCAAACATATCCATGAAACCTCCAACACTATATTGGCCAGTGTTTCAGTTTCATTGTCCAACCCCTGTATATATATATATAAAGAACAGTGGGGTTTCTTGACACCAGATCACTCCAACACATTATTTTCATTGCTGGAAAGACTGATTTCGATCTGTGACCATGTAATGCAGCTTTCCTGCAACTCCTAACTAGGTTAGAATACCTAGCTTTTAAGTAATACAGAAGCTGAGACAATGTTTCTACACTTTTGTTTCAACAACATTATGTATGACATTCACAGTTAAGGTTAAATTAATTATTTCACCCAAATAAAAGGGATCATACAAAATGCATGTTATTGTTTATTTAGTACTCACCTGAATAAGATATTTCACATAACAGTTCAAAAGGGTTTTTTTTTTGTTTAGTTATAGTTGTTCATGTGTCCCTTGTTTGTCCTGAACTGCCTGCTGTTCTTCAGAAAAATCCTTCAAGTCCCACAAATACTTTGGTTTTCCAGCATTTTTTGTGTATTTGAACCCTTTCCAACAATGACTGTATGATAACATTTCTAATGATTCTGATAGGGGGATGTAAACTTTTGAAATCAACTGTATTGGAAAAAAAAAGTGCTGTACCTCTGAGACCTGCAGTGCCCATGTAGCTCTTTTGCTGCTGATAGAGTTCTTTCTGCTGATGGGTCAGAGGCAGAGAAACGCCTTTACTGCTGTAGGAAGTACAGAAGCGGATGACCTGCTCATAGGCGCCCTTCACAAAGAATATGCCAGGTTTGTCCTGTCATTTAAATCAGACGTAAAGAAAGATAATTAGTTAGTCTCACATAACTCACAGCTAAATTTTACAGCTATGAATGGTTGTACAGACAACACAGTTGAAACAACTTCTTGTAGACTCTGTAATCAGAATATATGTCTAACTATTCATTACAAATTATTTCCAAGACAACACAGAAAACAAAGCAGCAGACCCAGCAAAGAGTTCTTTCTACGCAGCAGCCTGGCGCCTAAACACACTTTTGTTTCCCGGTGGACTGATAAACAGTTGTGCACCCTGACACCCATAAGCTAGACAATGAGATTGGATCTTAAGATTTCGAAGGAGCTCTTTGAGAGAGCTCAGCGTGAGCCTGAGAGTAGTGATAAATAGCCAGGCAAGAGGAAAACCATTTGAGCACTTTCTATCCATTTTAAGACGAGACGTTTTTTGGTGCATGTGAATCAATGAGATCAGTGATGTAATGTGAATTTGAACATGCACTATTGTGATGTTGCCAAGTAATTTTCAGCTCCAATTACAGTACCTTGCACCATCTATTTTTTTCCACATTTACTAAGTGTTTTCTACCTGCTGGGTGCGATGGACGACGCGGACCGCCATCCATTTCTGTTCGGAGGAGAAGGGAATCTCTTCCAGGCGCACAAACTCTTGCTGCAGGCCCTCCAATCCCATCTACAAAGAAAACAAAACAAAGACACATGTGGTCACATACTCGGCTCACTTAAATCCTTCAAAGAAAATATAGAAACTCCAAAGTAATCTCAAAGAGACCTATCAGCTCAGGCACAATAACTGATAAAACAGACTGGAGAGATACAAAATCAGCGTATCAAAAAGGGCAAGGTCTAATTAAGCAAGACAAAGTGCTTGTCGTGCCAAATCACAAACCCCAGATGCACTCAATGTGGAAAACTGAAGCAAAGACGGCCAAAAATGAAAATACGGTCACCATTTACTACAAACCTACAGTTGTAATCAAAATTATTCAACCCCCTTGACCTGCAAGACATTTTGCTGCAGAGAACAAAATTTTCTGAAAACAAAAACAAAGGTCAAATTTTGCACAGAATCATTTATTCTTTAAAACCACCAATAAATGCTGCCTGTAAGCGCTCTACTAGAAGATACTGTTACCTCTCTACTGCAGTCTTAGCCCATTCCTTGCCTGAAAAAGCTTTGGTTTTCACTTTGCCACTGCTTTCTTCAAATTCAACTAAATGAATGGAGACTGAAAAGGCCACTCAAGAACATTCTATGACTGATCTCTGGATCAAACTTAAGTAAATTTGGATGTATACTTTGGGATGATTGTCCTGCAGGAAAGTCTATTGATCATCAGCTTCAGTTTTTGCACCAAAGGTATCACATTTCTTGTCAAAATGGCCTGATACTTCAAAGATGTCCTTCATACGGTCATGATTTCCACTTCCTGCTACAGTAAAACAACCCCATAACAGGACTAATCCACCTCCAATGGAGATTAATGATGAAGATGGTGTTCTTCTGCTTATAAGCGTTGCCTTTTTTGCACCAGACATACCGCTGATCAATAGGTCCAAAAAGTTTGGGTTTGGTCACAGCACTCCACAAAACATTCTTCCAGAACTCCACAGGTCTATCCGAATAGATTTTAGCATGTTCAAGTCTGCCTTTTTGTTGTTTTTATTCAAGAGTGGTATTTGTCAAGATACCTCAACATGAAGGCTATACTTGTCTAGTCTTCTTATACTCTGCATTGAAATATTTATCCTCCTTTCGTCAGGTCATCTTGCAAGTCTTTCCTGTACATTGCAGGTTTTTCTCAGTTGCTGTGATTAAACATTTTATGATATTGTGCTTTTTTGTTCAACTCCCTCCGACGTTTTCTGGTACAATACATTTTGAACTAAGGAATAAGGCTGCCAGCTGTGTCTCTAGGAACTTTTAATGTCTTGGAAATTTTCACAGCCTTAGACTTTATAATATAATAAAACTATTTCTTCTCTATAGCTTTTGTGAGAGCTTTGTTGACTTTTCCATATTTGCTACTCAACTTGTAAATGTATGCATGTGTAATAGCCTAAGCTAATTCTGTTTTTTAAATAGAGCTTCTAAAGGCTTAAGTGTTTAAGAATTTCGTTCCCTACCATAAAAATAAGGGCCTTAAAAACAGTTGAACAGGGGTTGAATAATTATGACATAGCTGTGTTATTAAAAAAAAAAAGCATTACATTATATATTGAGATTATCACTTTTAATATGTCAGTAAACTGGTATAGATGGAATTTTTATAAAATCCTGGATCTTCAGAAGAGCTTGTATTTGTAAAGTACTGCAGTCTCTGAGGGGTTGAATAATTTTGATTGCAACTGTATATGACTGACTAACCAAACAGTTTTGGTTCCCATTGATTTCCATTTTATTAAAAAAATAAATAAAAATACAATGGAAGTCAATGGGAACCAAAACGCTTTACAAACATTCTTCAAAATACCTTCTTTTTTGTTTCACAGAAGAAAGTCATACACGTTTGGAATGACATGAGGGTGAATAAATGATGACAGTATTTTTATTTTTGGGTGAGAAATCTCTTTAAGCAGTTCTCAATAGAGCAAGTAACTGTTTTGAAACTCTTTCAGACCCAGAACTCCAGAGTATTGTGGCAGTAAGTTTTGCGCAGAAAAGAACCACCCACATTTTCTTCCGAAAACATCAAAATCTAGTTTTTATCCTTGTATTTGCATCACATTTCTCTCAGATTAATCCCCATGTAAACGTCCCTGTGGAGAAAACAATGTTATTAGTGTACCAGACGTTAACACAACTGGGACCCTCAAGGGAGATGCTGTTGCCACAGTAACCTGTTCTATGGGGTGTGAAAGCGTGTCTGCTCATCTTAATTAGCATGAGTGAGCAGAGCCGATTCAAACATTCTCTGTTTGCCAAAATGAGGTGACATAAGGTGACAGACAGAACCACGCAGACATCATTCCCACAGGCTGCTGCCTCTTGTTTGCACAGGTGGGCAGAGCCACCAGGCACGTCCAACCTCATTGTTTGGGTTTACTTATGATACAGTATTTGCAGGTAGTATAACAAAAGATCAATTATCAGCGTACCATGCAGAACAGCAACATACTGTACCTTCATAGCCAAGGCGATGAGGGCACCTTCGGTAGGACGGCCCATCAGGGTGTTGTTTCTGATTACTGCATCATTGCACACACAGCCAGCCTACAGGATTTCAGACAGCACATGAAATATGTCACAGAATAATACCTCAACAGCTTTGCATTTCATAACAATCTTTGCTCAGCCTCACCTCCACAATCTTGCTGATGGAAGTGTTGGAGAAGCCATGGACCACCTCCCCATCCAGCAATACCTCACCGGAATTGTTGTATCCGACGCCAGTGACCTGTAAACAAAGCCAAATCAAGTCAAGGAGATCTTAACACCTTAAAGTAAACATGAAATGGCATTTACAACCTCTTTAACCTAAGTTATGAGTAAAACAGAATTTTCAATACAAAAATGATTATATATATATATATATATATATATATATATATATATATATATATATATAGAAAAGTGGTCTTTATATGGCAGGTTAATTGAGTTCTTTCCAAAGATGTTATTACATTTTGAGGAAAGACAACAAACATTAAAATCTATACAACACTCGAACGCTGACACTAGATGACTTCAGCAGTCTTTTGATAGAGCTCTGTTTGTAGCCCACAGGGATGTGAAATAAAAAAGCTTGATGTAATAGACCTGGGAGAAGCGACCTAGTAAGTTTAAAAAGTGAGAGACTCAATCAACTCCACGGCTGACTCCTTTGAAGATTTATTAGCGCAGACCGATGGCACGGCAATGAATTCAGGACTCTGCACTGATACCATCAGGTTTCTGAGACATTCCTCCAGTTCCTCAGAGAGAAACCCAGAGGCTTCTCTTCACATCCATAGGGCTCATGAAACATTGCAGCTATTAATACTTATTTCCAAAGTAGAGCTGGCTTAAGGACAAATGGCACCTGACGTCAGTTTCAAAGTCAAAGTGATTTTTGGATCAAAAATACAGTAAAAGATGTAATATGAAATAGTATGACAATTTAAAATAGTTGTTTTCTTCGTTAACATTTTATAAAGTAATTAAAATACTGAAAAAAACGTAATATTCTGAAATATTATTGCAATTCAAAATAATGTTTTTCTATTTGAATATACTTCAAAGTAGAATTTATTTCTGTGATGCAATGCTGAATTTTCAGCAGCCATCACTCCAGTGTCACATGATCCTTCAGAAATCATTCTAATATGCTGAATTACTGCTTAAGAAACATTTCTTATCAATTTTGGAAACAGTTGCACCGCTTAATATGTTTGTGGAAACTGTGATACATTTTTTTTTATCTTCTTGAAAGTTTCAGGGCTCTTACCTCAGCGTGCTGTCCATCCGAGGTGAACAGGTGAGTGACTGTCATCTCATTTTTAGTAAGAGTGCCTGTCTTATCGGAGCAGATCACATTACAGCAGCCTGGGTAGGAGAGGGAGGTAAATACACACAACTAAGAGGTTCATATCTGTCGAGAGAAAATGCAAATGAGATCCCATTCCAAGACACCTACATAACATTATTTTCATAGAGAAACACACAAACAAATTTTGTGGTGTGACATCACCCCTTAACCATGGCAAAATGTAAATTTATGGCCTCAAATGGCAACAGCTTTACATGTGGCTCATCTAATAAGATCAGTCCAGGATGGTGACTGATAAAAGAGCTTTTTTACACTCCTTGCCCCCAAGCATTCTTGTATTAACATCTGCAAATAGTTCAACACAAAGCTACATTCAAATCTTGTTTTGTAGATAAACTCCTCTGTGAATTGTGCAAAACAGTTCTAGTGGTGAGTGTTTATTCCTTTACTTGGCCATTAAGTCCATTATGTGTTTGAAGAGGCTTCTAACCAAAGCAATAAACATTTCTTTAAAATGTTCAAATGCTACTGACACCCACAAGAACATTTGGGCTTGATTTAATGTGTCTGCTCTGCATTAAATTAGTACATGTAGAGTGTCACTGTGGCTGGTCATTTGACCATGATTCTCATATGACTCATTACGTAATGGCACAGAGGGGAAAAACCACCAAAGTGACTTTTTGTTTTCCTGTGAGCTGTCCAACAGGAAGGAACTGCAAAAGGTCTTTGTCTGAACATTAGATGAGAGGTGCTCTGACAATAGATTACAGATCATTTACGGCGTGTCCTTGTATTCAATTGATCAGTGTGTTTTGTGAACATTCACTCCATCTGTTCTGATTTGGTCACAGATAGCATGAAAATAAATGTTATATTTATGAATGTAAATCTGTTTATGAACGGAAATGTAAGTGTTTTTCATCAGTATTTTTATCTTGTTTTACAATGCAAATGTCTAAAGATTCTCAAAAGAGAAGTTCACTTCCAGAACAACAATTTAGAGGTAATTTACTCACCCCCTTGTCATCCAAGATGTTTATGTCTTTCTTTCTTCAGCCGTATAAGAAATAATGTTTTTTGAGGAAAACACTTCAGGATTTCTCTCCATATAGTGGACTTCAATAGTGCCTGAAAGTTTGAACTTCCAAAATGCAGTTTAAATGCAGCTTTAAAGGGCTCTAAATGATCCGAACCAAGGAAGAAGGGTCTTATCTAGCGAAACGATTGGTTATTTTCTAAAAAAAAAAAAATTGACAATTTATATTCTTTTTAACCTCAAATTCACTATAGGAATATTCCTAAAAAAAATTTCCTCAAAGAAAATAATAATTTCTTTACGACTGAAGAAAGAAAAACAAACATCTTGGATGACAAGGGGCTGAGTAAACTATCGGTAAATTTTTGTTCTGAAAGTGAACTTCTTTAAATCAAGATACATTTACTTCAGAAGCAAAATTGCATAAAATACGAATTCTTAACGATTAACATTAAGTGACTTTATGATTAAAACATTAGCAAATACCTGCCAGTGGGGTTTAAGCTGAAGGGAACAGAAAGTTTTCATTCCCCAATGACAGACATTTGCTCTTGTTTTATGCAAAAACTCACTTCACTTCGTTTAATTTCTAAGACAACAAGACTTTATGTGTTCAGTTTGCATCTCAAGTAAATATATGTTAATTTAAGCAAGTTTAGATATTTGTATTGGAAAACAAATAAAAAATTCTGAGAAAAATATTCATGTTCTTGTAATGCATGCAACATTTAATGTCAAGACTTAATGAATTTAAGACTTTCTGCTCTGATTTAAGACCTTCTTAAGGTCTAAATTTGTGGATGGGTGAATTTAAGACTTTTTAAGACCTCTTTAAGACACTGTAATTAGGATAGCAAAATAAATACGCTTATCAGCATTTAAGGGAAAAGTCATTTGGTATTTTGCTAAAACTTCATTGCCACTTTTCATTGTAGTCAAATTAGCCAGATAACACAGGCAGGCTGCTGTCAGGCCCTTGGAGGAGGAATAAATGTGTTTTTTGCTCACTACAATGTTCTCTGAAACCATTAAAACTCAATAGACTGCTGCAAAACTCTGCAGTACAATGTCAAACAAGTACATTTCAGTGTTTGACATTAAAGACACTTTTGTTTACTTTTTGCAAGATAAACAATTCTGGTACTACACTGGGTAACCACATGGTGTCTAATGCAAAATGCGTGTCATGAAACAAATGTAGACCATACCCAGCGTCTCCACTATGGGCAGTTTCTTAACGATCGCTCGTTTCTTCACCATTCTCATCACTCCAAGTGCCAAAGTCACAGTCACCACAATGGGGAGGCCTTCTGGGATAGCTGCCACAGCCAGGCTAAAAAGAAGAGCAATGACGCAACACTTAAAAGGCCGAAATCTGCACTACACGTCAAGCCACATGCCTCTTGGGAACATATGTCTCTGTGCTGGACTCGCTGATTAAAGACATACCTGACGCCTATGGTGAACATGTCTAGAATGTACTTCCCCTGAAGCCATCCGACCATCATGATCACCCCTGAAAATGGAAATGCGTTAGTGCCGTCACAGAGAGCGAAGACAGGATATGACAGAATAGAAATTAGGGTTTGCATTTTTAATGAGACGGTATGCATCGCTAACTCATGAAAGTGCAATGAATGTTAATTGGACAATCTTAACAAGATGTCTACCGATTATCCCAAAGGAGTAAAGGGAGAGCTGTTTTCCCAGCAAATCCATGCTCTTCTGTAATGGGGTTTTAGGAGCCTGTTTAAACAATAAATAGAAAAAAAATAAATGTGAAGCAAAGATGTTTTTTATTTATAATGTCAATCTATCTGGTTTAGGCTTGATTACCTCCTCTGCTTGCATCATCTTAAAAACTTCACCAAATTCTGAGTTTTCTCCAGTGCCTATGACAATGCCCTAGAATTTAAAAGAAAAATGATTACAAATATGTGCAGATCATTCGTCTTATCCAAAGGAGAAAAAAAATGTCTGAATCAGAATCTTGAATCACTTTTTTCACATGTTCTAAGTATGTGGGAAAATCTAAATGAAATAAAAATCAATCAATAAATAGCAATTTAATATAATATTAAAATAATGGATCAATATTTGATTATTTTCCACTAAATAAAAAATATAACAACAAATTAATCAGTGAAATATCTCAGTACTTGGACATCAACAACGAAGGATCAGGAAAACAAACTGTGAGACTTGACGTTAAAAGATTGGGATCAGTAAGATTTGTAATGTTTTTTTAAAGAAGTTTCTTATGTTCATCAAGGCTGTATCTATTTGATCAAAGATAAAAAAAAAAAATGTAATTTTGTAAAATACTATTTCAATTTAAAATAACAGCTTTCTATTTTAATATACTTAAAAATATCATTTATTCATGTGAAGCAAAACTGAATTTTTATTTCAGTTTTCAGTGTCACATGATCCTTTCAGAAATCATTCTATTATGCTTTATAATCAATATAATCATTTATAATCAATACTGAAAACAGTTGTGCTGCTTAATTTTTTTGGGACCTGTGATACTTTTTTCAGGATTCTTTGATAAATAAGAAGTTAAAGGTCAGTACTTTTTATTCTTTCTTTTTTTGTTTTAAATAAATTAATAATTAATAAAATTAATCATTAACAATACATTTATTCAGCAAGGATGTGTTAAATGAATAAAAAAAAAAGATAGCAAAGACTTCAACAAAAGATTTCTCTTTTGAATAAATGCTGTTCTTTTTAACGTTTTATTCAAAGAAAATGCATCACAGGTTACGAAATAATATTAAGCAACACAACTGTTTCAACACTGATCATAAATCAGCATATTAGAAAGATTTCTGAAGGATAACGTGACACTGAAGACTGGAATAATTGTTGATGAAAATTTCGAAGAAATTGCAATAATATTTCACAATACTGCAGCAGTGTATTTTACACAAATCTAAATTACACACAAACATGTTTAAAGGGGCCTTTTGTAAATTTTGCATTGAGTTATGGTGTTATGTTTGGTGGTACCTTGTGGTCTGACTCATCAAATCGCAGTTACAAATATGTAATAGTACCTTGGCTTTCCCACAGGGCACCAATGAAATTTTATCTTATTTAAACATTTATCTAAAACACTTCCAAATTTCAGTTATACTAAAGAAAAACAAAAAAAAAAAAAAAAAACAAGAAAGCAGTGGGGAATATGTAAAACTGTAAGAATGAAGGCAGTTTGAGAGATTCTGTAACTGTACCTTGGCTTTCCCACAGCGCACCAGCGTACCCATGAAGGCAATATTACTGCGGGACGTGATATCGCCATTGGTGGCAGCCGGTTGAGGAGCATAAGTCTTGGTGCAGGGGGTGGTCTCTCCTGTCAAACTGGACTCATCAACTGACAGATCCATTGCCTGCAGGGCAGAGAAAGGTTATCTTCACTAACAGGCCATCAGAACAGTGCTGCTATTTCACACACACAAGCATTTCTACACATACTGTTCTAGGATGTTTGTGACTGTAGTAGTGTAACACTAACAGTTTACATGTGCAGCATTTTTCCCTGGATAAGCCTTCTAATATCATCCAAAAATACCTTTGTTTGGACATTCAGTTACAGTGAATACTCTGAATTAAGCGGTTCTAGAAACTGGAGAATTGGTTACGGCATCAATAAGGTTAATGGTTAAGGTTAATATATATATATGTTGTGCATATAAATGCAGTCAGTATGTGCATGGAAGAGAAGTAGAAAGAAAAAGGAGAGATGTTACTATGTGTCCATATCCATTCACACCTCAAACAGGCGCAGGTCAGCTGGGACTCTCTCTCCGACTGACAGACAGACAGTGTCTCCAGGCACTAGCTCTCGTGCCAGAAGGTGTTCCAGACGTCCTTCTCGAACACTGGAGTACAGGGAGAGACAAGATTAGTTGGAAAGAGCAATGAAGGCAGCGGCAGAGAGATTGCTTGTTGAACGGTTTGAAATTAGGCCAGTGAAGTCAAGTGAACAGACCTTGGGATTTGTGCCCCGCGGGCTAGACAGAGGTCAAATAGTTTTGTTAATGTACCTTTAACAGTCTTGGCAATAAAAAAGAAAAAGCTTGTTGCGAGAAACTTGTGCCCGATTAGGAAGAGTGGCAGAAAAAAGCAGGATAACACATGGTTGCGCGCTGAGGGTGTTCTACAGGTGTCTGGGAACAGGGCTCAAGGCTGTGGCACGGCCCGGTTTTGAAGTGCAAATATGAGACTTTGTGTGTTTGAAGTGGAAATTACGCCTCTCATTCTCACTCTCTCCATATGTCGTCTGAAAGGCAGGCTTTTATGCGTTTGGTGGGTGTAAAGCTCTGGAAAATACACCTAAGACATCAAGACCTCACACCCACAGTCCTGACTCCTTTTATCATTAATGTAGTTAAGAGAAAGAAAGAAAGAACGAAAACAAAAGAAAGAAAAGCTCTCATCTATTTAAAGGAGAAGTTCACTTCCAGAACAAAAATTTACAGATAATTTACTCACCCCCTTGTCATCCAAGATGTTTATTTCTTTCTTTCTTCAGTCATAAAGAAATTATGTTTTTTGAGGAAAAAATTTCAGGAATGTTCTTCATATAGTGGACTTCTATGTTTCCTCATGAGTTTGAACTTCCAAAATGCAGTTTAAATGCAGCTTCAAAGAGCTCTAAATGATCCCAGCCAAGGAAAAAGGGTCTTATCTTGCGAAACGATTGGTTATTTTCTAAAAAATTGACAATTTATATACTTTTAACCTCTTGTCTAGCTCTGCATGAACTTCCATCTCCCAACTCCCATCTCATTTTCTCCTCCAACATCAAAATTGCTGTTTTACCTCACTTACATCACTGTTTTACCTTTTTTGTAAAAGGTGTTTGACCCTCCTTGTGTGTTCACTTTGTAAACACTTGGTCGGTACTTCTGCAGTGATGTAGGATGATTTTGAAGTTGGAGGAGAAAATGAGATGGGAGTTTTTCAACATAACGGTATTGAAGTCCACTATATTGAGAAAAACCCTGAAATGTTTACCTCAAAAAACATAATCTCTTTACGACTGAAGAAAAAAAGACATGAACATCTTGGATGACAAGGGGTTAAATTTTGGTTCTGGATGTGAACTTCTCCTTTAAGGATAAAGTCATTAATATATAATAATAATAAAAAATAAAAACGATATAAGATATAGGAACCTATATAAAATTCATTTTTTATTAAACAGAGTATTTCAGTAGAATAAAACAGCTTTCTTCATCTGATAGTAAAATGTATGTGTGCATTAACCAGCATCGAAAGTAAAGGAATTTTTTGTTGCATAAAATATTTCAATGGAGCATGCACTACTGGTAAAAAATTTGGGATCAGTAAGATTTCAAATAAAAAAAATTAATACTTTCATTAAGCAAGGAAGTATTCAATTAAAAGTGACAGCAATAATTAATAAAGGATTTTTATTTTATGATTATGAGACTTCTATTTTTTAAAAATGCTGTTCTTTTAAAATTTGTATTCATGAAAGTATCATGAAATAGGGGCATCACAGTTTTCACAAAAACCTTTTGGAGCAATGGCTGCTGAAAATTACAAACATTTGTACATACATTTCATATAAAAAAAAAAAAAAAAAA